>NW_015115151.1:19418-31271 GCF_001443285.1 Poecilia latipinna | reverse complement strand
GGGCCGGTCTTAGTTTTTCGAGAAAGAAACCTTAGAAAAGTTTTGTTGACGGGTGGTCAATCCTCGCAAAGTTTGGAGCATGATAATCAAAATGGAATAAATCGGTGACAGAACAAAGAAGAGGTTTGGAGTTGATTGATACACGGACAGATGAGATTCCCAAAGTTAACCCAGTCCGGCACTAGTTTGCCGTGTTTTATAATAATAAAGCATGTTTATTATTATCAACTCTTTTGTGCAAAAAACTGATTGAAAATTGATTAATTTACTACATGTTTATGTCTGTTAAGGCTAAGATGGAACGGCACTGAAAGCAGTCCTTTAAACCATTCAGACTACGACTACAATCAGATGACTTATTACCCCGCGATAATAATTCAGAAATAGTCCAAATAGTTTGGATGTATTTTTATTTCTTTCCTACTTACGGAAAGTTTCTGTTTATGTCATAGGTTTGTTGTGCCTTTCTATACTAAAGAAAAAGATATAAAACGTCAGATATTTCACAACGAGATATTAACATTCATGGAAAAACCTTATATAACCTTGTATTAAAACAGAAAGTACGGCGGCCACCGTAAGAAAGGCTTACCACCCTACTGTTGTGTCCACTGTTGCCTCTAATTATGGACTTGGTGCCATGCTGTCTCAACTTCACTGCTGCATTTGCCTCCAGAACTCGGTGTTTTGCTGACGGAGGCTCTGGGATGTGTCTGCAATATGCAGTACACTCAAAAATAAGAGCAGGAAAGACAAGCAAATTAAACACATTTTAAAATCCATTTTTGAGCATTTTGAATCTGTGATGGCAAGCCACACAGGGTAAGATCCACATCTCATCAATAGTTACTTTTCACTTTAGTTTGTTTTGTAAGTTTAAGTATTCTTTATATTTTCTTCCACCTTCCAATGTTTATATGGAGTGCACACATATTAACAATGCAAGGTCAAAATGTAATTATGTTGTATTAATATTGTTTTCTTTGTTTGAGTTACCTGGGTGTTTGGCTCCCCTTCCTGGTGGATAAAAGGCGTGGCAAAGGGCTGACGTTCCTAAAGTACTGCTGATGGCCTCATTGGACTGAACCACCTGTGTCATGCTGGGGGGGGATGTTTTTGGGTTTATTTCATTGTTTGTGTTAGGTGGCAGCTATTTTGTTTTCCCCTATTGTGTCCACATGGTTTAGCTAAACCTGTATTTAAATCCCCTTCTGTGTCATTTCAGTTAGGTCAGTTTGTTGTTTTGTCAGTTATGTCTTGAGTCTAGTAATTTATGTTGATTTATTGGCATGCCTGTTTAATTGTTATGTTAACCTTTGTTCATATTTTTGGGTAAATAAAAACCCACCTTTTTTGAATTCAACTACCTGTGTTCTGCATATTGTACTGCCTGGTCCCTGACAGAATCTATTCAGAATTCCCAGGACTAGGAATTACAACCTTTCTTTTTGTTTTTGTTTTATTTTTCCCCTAAAAAATTGGGACCATCACCCCCACTTCTTTCTGCAGTGGTTTTCTCTTAGAAACCATCAGTTTATAAAATCCTCAAAACTAACACCACTATAAATGAAATACTGAACATAGTCCTCCTCATGGCTGGTCTAATATAAAGACTCCCTGTTCTGAGCTCTGTAAAACTTGATTAATGCTCAGTAAGTCCAATGAGGCCAGATGTGCTAATATGGTTGAAAAAGCTGCAGACGTTGTCCAGCCAGAGGGTAAGAAGGTGAATTCTGCAGCTTCAGTTCCGGCACTTTAATTAGAACCAAATGAAAAAGAGTCCCCTCCCTCCGGCCTCCCCCACACCTAACACAGCCTTCTCTTAATTGACTTAATGGTTGAGTGGTGCCCTGCCTGGCTGGAGCTGGTTTTGGGCTCGGGAGGGAGATTTTAGGGGGATCTCATTAGTACTTTGCTTTCCACCAGGGCCTACAATACCAATTCATCAATGGCTCAGCAGACAAATGTACTTGTTAGGGACTCCAAAGGTTAATCATGGATCAACTGGTCACTTTTTAAAGTTCACTGCACCTATTTTGACTTCTGGAGAGGCTTTTCATTTTAATAAGTCCTGATCCAAGGCTGATACTTTCAACTCTTGACTTTAGATAAACACTGTGTAGTGAGTCTTTCAACTGTTATCAAAAGTGTGGAAAACTTCACTTAAAGAGATATTTTGAACCCCTTTGATTAATATCAGGACCAGCTTATCTTTCAAATGAGATGAGAAAAATTGACATTTTTAAGGCCAGCTGCAGCGCTGCATGTGTTAGACATTTTCCTTTATTTATTTATTTTATATTAAGTCATATTTAATTTACTTACATCATACTTATGTATATTTGTATTTACTAGAAAGAAGGGAAGAAAGAGAGAAATACTTTATTTTAATAGCACATTTATTTTTCAATAAATGTACATTTTGACACTCAACATTCACATAAACACAAAACTAAAAACTAACTTTCCACCAGTCAGAGAAGACAACATTATTAAAGCACCACAGAGAAAAATTCAGTCAGGAGGATTTTTTTTTTCATCATTGAAAAAAAAATCTGCCTTCACTGTTTTTACCATCAAAATAAACAGTGTCAACTTTTTCCTCAAAAAACAATTTGTTTTATTTCTTCTACTAAAATACATTGACATTTTTGCCTGTGGAATAGGAAAATGTAACAATTTCCGGTTATTAGCTTCCTTTTGTGCATAACCTGCACCAAAAGCTACTTCAGACCAATAAGCAATGGTGAAAGTCATTTACATTCAAGAAACATGTGAAAAGTAGTTTCTAACACCTGACAAAAAGGACATAATTCATGTACACTAATTTTAGACACTAAAATTAGTGTCTAAAATAAGTACTCACAGCCCCATGGAAAATCCTCCACTGCAGGTCTCCTGCCTTCTTACTCTGGGGGAGTTTATAACAGACCCTCCATACAAGTTTCAGATGTTCTCTGACTTTAAACCCACCTCTCCAAACAGTATCAGTTCTTCCACTCAACTACTTCTTTATTCAACCTTTGAACAACCAATTTAATCAATGATTTTCCATTCATCACACAAAATTTATTTATTTATTTTTTTGAATGATCAGTAAAGGACCCATCATTTCTGAAAAATCAATATTTAATGCCATTTCAGGTAATGGATCTATAGAATCAGGAATTTCTTCTCCATTAAAAATTCTGTTATCTGCTTTTCATCAAAGGTTAAATTTTCAAGTCAGAAGTCTAAAATGGTCCTCATGATTTAAATCAATTTTAACCCAAGCAACAAAGCTGTCACATGTGTGTTTGAAAACTTGATCCAGCCGTCTTCACAATTTGTCACAATTTCAGAACTTTTTTCTCAAGCTGTTTTTTTGATTAGCCAACTGCAGCTCCATCTTGTACATCCAAACGTGCCCCGAACATTAAAGATTCCAAAGATGCTGTTGGTTCCAGTCTTCTTATTAAAAATTGTCAATGCTTCAAACAAACTTTCATAAAACAATTTACAATTTAATAAAAACAAATAAAAATAGATAAAAACATCTAAACCAAAACCTCCTACTCTTCTCAAAACAATACTTTTTGATGGTTTCCAAAAAACATCATCCTCCCTCCCCACTAGATGTTTCTGTATAAACTGTAATCTGAATGCAGCAGTTCTGCTTTCTAGATACACTGTAAAAAAAGTCTGTAAATTTCACTGTAAAAAATGGTAAAATACAACAGTTTCTGACCGTAAAATCCAAAACATTTTATTACCATAGAAAATACATGGAATCACCGTCAGTCAACACTGCAAAATAGATCCGTAAATTTAAGGCAAAAAATTGCAAAATAGTTACACTTGCTGACTGTAATATAAAAAGCACTTAATTACTGTAGAAAATACATGGAATTACAATAACTCCATAAACATATATTGCAGGTAATTTTGAGATGTAGAAACAGAGAAATCTTTTGTAAAAATCTAAGTAATTGTAAAATTCATAAAAGAAATATTGTAATATTGCCTGAAGCTAATTACCTTAAAATTAATGGAGTTAATCAACCAAAATTCAAAATTTTGCTGATGTGTGGTTTTTTTTTGGCTCTAGTGGCCTTTATTTGAAAGTTGTTTGACAGGAAAGAGGGTTATGAGAGAGGGGGAAGACATGCAGCAAATGTTGCCAGGCTGGGAATCAAGCATGCAACCACCAGCATGAGAACTAAGGCTTCAATACATGGGTTGTGCTTTGCCCCTGCGCCACCACAGCACCCCTTGCTGATGTTCATATCTGTGATGTAAAACCATACTGCAAAAGTAATTTACACAGATTAGAATGCTGGTGTGATACTTTGGTTTATTTTTTAATAATTACATTTATAATGGGTGTTGGGAACCTGGGTTGTTGGAATGGTTCCTTTTTGCTGCTTTCCCCCTCTTTTACCACCAGAGGGTGCCAAGAGGCTGTTCCCTCCTGAGGGAGTTGCCGGTGGTTCCTGGATTCCTGCACAGCTGCAATTAATCAGATCATTTGGAGGAGTATATGAGGAGGGAGCTGCCGACACTTCAGATCCAGAGTGTTCGCCAGTATTTGGTACTCCAGCCCTCTGTGCTTCTCATTGTGATATCCTGTTGTGGACCTCAAGTGATATCTCCTTGTGCCTCTTCCTCAGGTTATTCCTCGTGACTCTGTGGATGTTACCCACTGGTTGCCCGAGTTCCACTGACACCTCCACAGTAAACTAAACTTCCTTGGCTACCCTGTCATCAGTCTCACTTGCTTCTCGCCTCCTGTGATCCAAAGCTTACCTGTCCACCCTCCACCGCAGACTCTTCATCGGTCAAGCAGCAACCCTCCACCTGAACCAAACCCCAGTAACCACAGTGATTCTTCTCCCTGGACAAGACCTACCTCCACCCAAGTAAGACCAGTCCATTTATTCTGACATTGCCATTTTCCACGACACTGAACTCACCATCTCTCTTTTTTTACATCCCAGTGCTCCGGTGATCCAGATTGCAGAATTTCCCTGTGAACCGATTGTTGATCATTATTTTGTGTTTACAATAAACTTATTTAACTGATTTCTGTTCTCCGCCTGTTGTTCTGCATGTGGGTTAAGAAATTAGACTCCATTATAGGTAAAATCAGTTTTTTTTTTTTTGTGCATTTGTTTTACGATAAAACGCCACCAGCTGGGGTTGCCGAAATTCAACCGTACAAAACAATTATGGGTAAAATCTGTTTTTTTTTGTTTTGTTTGTTTTATGGTAAAACACCGGCAGCTGGGGTTGCCGAAATTCAACCGTACAAAACAATTACTGGTAAAATCTGTTTGTTTTTTTGTTTGTTTTGTTTTACGCTATAATGCCGGCAGCTGGGGTTGCCGAAATTCAACTGTAAAAAACAATTGCAGGTAAAATAGTTTTTTTGTTTTATGGTGGAATTTTGGCAATCCCAGCTGCCGGCATTTTACCTACATTTTATTTTTACAGTGTATGAATCAATCCCTGTCCACCTTCCTCTGTAAGTAAGAAAAGCACAGCTTGTGATACCCAATGTTTATTATCCCCAAAAAATGTAATGATACCAGAAAGCATTTTGTGTAGTAATCCAGCAGGTGGCTTCAAACATACAAACCTCTGCCACAATAAAGAGGCAACTAAATTGTTTATAATAAGCACTTTCCCTCTATAAGACATCTGCTGTAACAACCATCTCCATTTCCCTATCCTTCCCTCTTAGTTCTTTTTTCCATGTCTTCATCTCCCAAATATACTCCAAGATATTTCAAATCCCCTCATTTCCATTTAAACCACCTGGGAGTTGAGGAAGCTCAGTAAGGCAGCCTCCTACGCCAGAGCTTCACTCTTTTCATGAGCATCTGATAATTTACAAAATACTTTACAAAATAAATCAACAATTCTACCTAAATTGCTTACTTCTCCTTTATTTTTGACAGTGATAATGACATGATCAGCATAAGCTGATAAAATAAATGGCATATTACAATCTAGTAAACCCAGTCCATCAATATGTGACCCAATATTATTTAACATCTGGAATGTTATAATTCTCTTTCTATTGAGAAAGAGAATTATAACATTCCAGACAAAGAACAGCCCTGTTGAACACCTCTTGTAACTTTGAAAGGTTTACACAAGCAGTCATTGATTTTCAGTACAGTCTCAGTGATTTCCTACAGAATCATAATCTTGGCAATAAATTCAGAGACCAGACCAAACCTTTCCAAAACCTTCCAGAAGTAACAGTGCTTAATTCTGTCAAAAGCCTTTTCCTGGTCTAAAGAAACCAAACAAGCAACACATCCCAATGAGGAGACTTCCAAAAATATCTCTAATAAGGGAAATATTATCAAACAGTGACCTGCCAGGGACACAGTAAGTTTGTGTTTGGTGAACATCCTGATCCATCACATGACTGCATGATCTGTTCTCAAGCCACACTTTTTTCATGCACATCTTTTTCATTTGGATGGTTTTCTCAGATGTTTGCCCTTCTGTTAGAAAGTTAGAAATTCTCAATCAGTCCACTCACTACACGCTCCTCCACTAACTCTCAGCATGCAGCGCGAAAAAGTAAAATAATATTTTAGTAATCGAGTACTCTATAGAATATTTTTATGATTATCCGAAGAATCGGATCTCTCTCTCTCTCTCTCTCTCTCTCTCTCTCTCTCTCCTTTTTTTTCACTCACTCACTCAAACTGTGACGACGCAATTCCAACGCCAGAAAAGATGTAGAAAACCAACCCTCGCACCGCATTCAAATTGATTGGACGTAGAAAGCAGAAGAGGTGATGTTGAGGAGGACTAAACAGAGGAAGAGGACGGAGTTGGCCGTAGGAGCTGATGTTTTACGAAGCCTTCAGCTTCGTAAATGAAACAATGAATGACATGTAAGGTAAGGTAAAGTAAGGTAAGGTAATTTTATTTATATAGCACATTTTCAGCAACAAGGCAATTCAAAGTGATTTACATGAATTAAAAGGAAATACAAACAAAATAACAAACCAAAGGAAAGAAAAAAGAGGAAAGAAAACTAATCTAATATTGTTCTAAAGTATGTAAACTAGGTGCTGCTGTTCAGGGTTGCTAAGTACCATTTCTAAATAGTGAGTACTCTACAGTTTCCGATAAAATAAGCTAAAGAGTGATTGATCTAATTCCTTTTCTGGGTTAAAGTGAGTACTCCACAAGTCTAAGTTTGTTCTAAATCCTTTTCTGGGTTAAAACTAATATAAACTAAGCAGTGACTATTCCTGTTAAGTTTGTAGTTATTCTAATTCTGATTCCATTTCTGGGCTGTATAATGTTGATCTAAATAGTGCGTACTACACAATTTCTGATATTACTAATAAACTAAAATAATCCTTTTCTGAGCTAAATAGGGAGTACTCCACTGTATCTAAAACAAAAAAGAGGAATGGACACAGTAGGGCATGTGGCAACATTCAGACAAAACAAAGGGGCAAAACAAAGACACGAGTGAAGGTGGTGACGTCAAAGGGCCACCACGAAGGAACGCTACTCAGCATCCTGGCAAAGTCTGATAAAGGTGTTGTTTATCTAGGAATGTCCTTAGGAGCGTTCAGCTTCGCAACTCCATGGATACAGGAGGGGGTTAGGAGGGAAGAGCATTGTGTTTACATATCTTCGAGGAGATTAGAGATATGTAGCCCTTCCAAGGCCACACGGGGAAAGCCAATTCATAAAAAGAATGTCTTAGGTCGGGAAGATTATAAATTTCAATCTTCCCTAAAGTCTCTCCGATACATCTCAGTGCCCAATTGCCCAAATTAGTTTGGTCGTTCCACTGAACCGAAACTAGCAACTTCTCCAAGATCGATTCCAACTCGTTAGTGAGTTTTAGAGTCCTCATCTCTGTCCACACCAACAGTCGGAGTGTTCGCTAGTTCGGCCAAGTCCGTCACAAATTTGTCAATAATCCAGGAATCCACAAGCTCCAAACAGCAGAAATCCTGTTATCATGAATAAATCCAGGGTGAATCCCACCGGGTGTGTCCCTGCAGGACAAGAGGGCTCTCCTGTACCCAGACTTCTCGTCAAAAATTTGATCAATTGCATTGAGAGATCGGTTGACCAGATCCATAACTTGTAGATTTGGATGATGTGCAAAGAAGGGCTCCAAAAATATAGAAAAAGACAGGACAAAACAGAGCAAGCATGGCAGGCATGGGCAGGGAGGAAGCAGAGGAATAAAGTGTCCGCCGTCCTCGAGAGCAAGAGAGAAAGGACCTCTGGTTGGATTGTGTGATCCGGTAAGTACTTCTGTAGCTCTGTGTCCAGTTAGGCAACAGTGGTTTTGGATCCGAACTTTGTTCGGTGTTGGTAGTGGTTTCATAGTACCAGTGTTCTAGCTCCATTAGTATTTCCAGTAGTAATAGTGATAATCTAGTCCAGGTTTGAAGAGTCTAGGAGTTGTAATTTAGGAAGTGGAGCAGTTCTAGTGTGACGCTGATGCAAAAAAGTGGTGAAATCAACCTTTATTGAAGTTTCACAAATCAGAAAAAGGTTTTACAAATCACAAACATGATTTTAAATATTCTGCTATTAGAGCAGAATAATCCAGTCTAAGTTTGAAGTGTCTAGGTGTTGTAGTTTATTAACTAGAGTAGATTAAAGATGCGGAAGGTAGTGCATTTGCAAATTAGGTGGAATCGCCCTTTAGTCATTTCTCGAATCAGAAGTTGGATTCGGAAACCAACTTCAGCTTCGTCTCAGCACGGCATTTATTTTTAGCTCATTAAGGTAACGATCACCTGTTAGAGACTTCTTAGTTCTGCTGGTACAAATGACTCAAAGTGTTGCGAAGAAATGTCCAGGGCACAGATTAGGTGCTTCCGAAGTTGTGTTCCACCCCGGCTCTCGCACCTTTCATGTGGGAAATTATCCGGATTCGCCTAAATTATTATTATTATTATTATTATTATTATTATTATTATTATTATTATTATTATTATTATTATTATTATTATTACAGCCAATAGTGACACAGTGTGGCATCATCTAAAAATACACCAGTCAAACTCAATATGATGAAAGTTCACCTTCCTGCATTTACTCTGTATACTCCAGTACAGAATGGACCTAATAACGTCATCAACCCGCTGGTGAAAAAATAGCGACCTCCATGGGTGAAAAATATCAGATGTACTTTTCGTTTAAAAAAAAAAAGTATTTACGAGTTTTGGCGTATCAATTTTTGGCGTATTAATTTTAGGTAATAGGAATATTGCAACATATTTAGGCCAACGTGTTCAACTAGTCCTGGATCCTTTTAAAAGAAGTGTAGCTCTATGATTATTAATCTGAGTAAAAAAGTAGTTGCTACTGGACTTCGAGGAATGTGAAAAGTTAAATAAAAGTTTAACTCATTTACAACAATCTTCCTGCTTGCCGACAGGTTTCTGTGAGAACAAATCAATCTGATTATTGAAGATCAAGTAATTGACTGCAAAGTCTGTGAAGAAGGAGAAATCTTATATCCAATAAACCATATTTAATTTTAATTTTTCTGTTCTGTCAGGATGTTGTTTTTCAGGTAGTGTCAATATCAATGTCATTTCCAAACTGCATGTGTTGATTATATTTTACATTTAAAAATACATTTTAAGGAAAATATAAATTGATTCTGAGTCCAAGTGAAATTGCAGTGAAAATGATACAGTGTCAGTTTATTTGGAATCTGAAAATACTGAAATTCTGAGAGAAAATTATCTGACTGCAATAAAAACACTGCAGATTTATCTTGTAATTAAAATGTAAATATTAAAATAATTGTTGGTTCTCTGCAGTGAGGCTGGTTTTATCTGTATTTATTCCTGATATTAACAGCTGTAGAGCCACATGTGAAACAAAAAAGCCTCGTGTGCAGAATGCCTGTGATATTACAGTGCCACCTTTTGGCAAACTTCAGCAATCTACTTGATACAAATCTGCAGACCAATTTTTTTTTACCATTCTGTGCAAAATAAGTCAAACTCTGGCAGATTTGATGGCGAGCATTTGTGAACTTAGGTCTGAACTTTGATTGGGCCATTTGAACACAGTTTTCAATCTTTTCAGCCTTTAGCATGATTTCTTCAAGGATTGCACAGATTTTAAATTTCTCAAATTTTCAAACAACTTTCCTTGCCTCTGTTAATAAAAATCATAATGTTGCTATCACCTCTTACATGCTGATTTCAGGGTGTTACTTTTCCACATACAGGCTAAAATGTTCAGTTTTAGTCTGTCTTGATTGCTCTACCAACTGTGCCATTGTGCAGCCCCAAGGATATTCATTTAGAATTAAAAATAACTCACCCTGAATTACCATGATAGGTATAACGTATAAAAGCATGTCATTAATGAAGGGGAAAAAACTCAATCCAGACTTTAAGTTTAGGGTCTGCAGGGTCTGCAGTAAAGATTTATGACATGCGCAAATAAGTTTGTTTTGCAAATAATTTTTTCACTTCATGAGACACAAATGTGATTTTAATTTTTAAAAAAGTTTTTTAAAGCAAAACTCAGTAGGCTTTTCTCATGGTGACATGCATTAACAATTCACATTTTGCTTTTTTCTTTCTTCTTTCTGCAGTTCCACCTTAAAGTTTGATGCAGCTCTGCTTTCCTGAATGGACCATCTTCANCTCCACTGCAGCAAACAGGCAGCTCTGTTTTATAGATTACAGTCCACTAAAAGGTTGCATTGTGCCCTTGTTTATATTTTTAATAGTGTAATTCTGTAAAGACAAAATATGTATGTTGGTCTTGCTCTGATTCACATATCTTGCTAAATTGTGGGTTTGAATATTGCAATACTTTCCTATAACAAAATAGACCTGCAGAAAGAAATTACTAATAAAATATCTTACATATGCATAGTTGTATGTTCTATATAGAGATTTTCCTTAACTTTGATTGTATATCTCACAATTTTGTAATTTATCATTGCTTATTAAACTCTGAAAGCTGTGTGGCTTTCTTAATATTCTGTCCTAGAATGTGGTTAGATGTGCCCCTTTTTTTTTTTTTTTTTTTGAGCTCCTGCCCCGTTAGTGGTCTCTGCACGGCCCTGCATGCAGGGCAGATATGTGGAGCATACACAGCAAATCCAGGAGGCCCAAATTAACTCTGTCAGATTTGATTTCAACACTTTTAAAGTGTCTATATGGGTCCACACCAGAAAGTGTTAATTTAACTCTTTTTGGAGAGTTGGCACCTTTACTCTAATAAAGTGTCAAATATCAAATCTGCTGGAGTTAATAATTTAACAGTTACTGACACTAATTCAGTGTTAGATCTTAATATTAACTCTCAGAGTACTTCTTTAACTTCTTAAGAGTTATTTGTAATTAATATTAAACATGTATTTTATTGTTTAAACTTTTAAAAATTCTTTGGAAAATAAACATTTAATAAAGAGGCAATGATTTTCTCAAATGCATTTATTTCAAAACGTGCACCATAATTACAAAACATATTTCAACGTGGAATAATGTGCATGTTTCACAAGTCACTTTCCTTCACATATTGCTTTTTAAAAGGTCTGACATATCAGCTGTGCAATACAAAATGCAGTATGCCTCATACATTTTTCTTCAATACAATATGCATGAAATTGTTCAAAGTACAAGGTGGAGAAAGTAAAGCAAGCAGTTCAAGTAATATGATAGAGTACATTTTCTTTTAACAGGTAGATTACTGGATATTTCAGTACATAACAGAAAAACCTGATAATCAGATCCATCATTTTTTACCCGGTTTTTATTTCTGTTGATAAGAGAAAGTTCCTCTCGGCACACCACCAAAGAGATGTCCACTCACTAACAGATTGTCTTCAGGTTG
>NW_015115151.1:0-16579 GCF_001443285.1 Poecilia latipinna | reverse complement strand
ACAAAACATATTACAACGTGGAATAATGTGCATGTTTCACATGTCGCTTATCAAACGGTCTCACATATCAGCTGTGCAATACAAAATGCAGTATGCTTAATACATTTTTCTTCAATAATATATTCAAGAAATTGTTCAAAGTACAAGGTGGAGAAAGTAAAGCAAGCAGTTCATGTAATATGATAGAGTACATTTTCTTTTAACAGGTAGATTACTGGATATTTCAGTACATAACAGAACAACCTTTCTTTTAACATTTTCTTTTAACAGGAAGATTATTGGATATTTCAGTACATAACAGAACAACCTGATAATCAGATCCATCATTTTTTACCCGGTTTTTATTTCTGTTGATAAGAGAAAGTTCCTCTCGGCACACCACCAAAGAGATGTCCACTCACTAACAGATTGTCTTCAGGTTGTTGGGCTGTTCGTGAAGTTTGGCTGGAGACACCAACATGCTCCTCTACTGCATCGGATAGTCTTCAGTCACTGAGTAAGACAGCCAGTGTCAGTCTCTGGATCATAACGAACAAAAAACATAACAATGAGAAATGGAACGAAGGAATACATTTTTACTACAACTCTAACAAGCCTCAATTACAGAAATGTAGGGTTTCAGAGATATTAACACTTACATAATCATTTTTGGAGCTTGAATCTTCGAAGAATCCTTGGAAGTTATTTACGTTTTGCTGGTTTGCTGCCATGATTCTAAAACACACCTGCGCAGCAGCAGCAGGTCTACTTTGCTGCCTCACAGGTGTAAACCCAGCGCGAGCGTCTCAGCATTAATGTTGCGTTTGAAGGCGGCTCGGAAAAACAAGTTACAACTTGTTAGCAACGGATTAAACTGTTTTAACTGCTGGAAAAGGTGACAGAGGACATGGATATGGAAAGGGCAGGAGCTCCTATTTTATCAAATTTATATAGGAATAACAGACTGTTGGCCATTCCAAGGTAAAAGCAATAAACAGCTTCCAGACGGGGCCCGCTACGGACACCGTGAAAGCTCAAACAAGGTGTTGCAGCAAAATTATCCCACTTTTTCCAACTGCATGCGCCCTAATCAGACACACACAATGCGTGTTTTCTCCTAATCTATGGGAGAACGGTACCTGATAGGGAAACACGAATCCACATGCCTTCAAGTAGAACTTTTTTTAAACACATGCACACTGAGTTTCAAAGAACCTAGCACCAACTAGGCGCAGCAAGCATTACACGTTTTCGATTTGTACCATTACTGTGTAAACACAGATCGTAATTAGAACGTTTTCGTGTAAACGATCCAACAAAAACGGAACAAAACTTCGGTTTTTGTTGGATCGTTGTCGTGTAAACGCCCCCTGAGTGTTGAGTTAGACTGTTGGAGTTAATTTAGAAATCAACACTGGACTGGATTGCTTTTTGATTAACCCTTTGGAACTCTTTAGTGAGTGTTAGGGAAACTAACACTCACTAACACTCATGTTGTTGAATTAACACTGTATTTTTAACATACAACACTTGCACTGGAAATCTGACACTTCCAAATTTGCTGTGTAGTCAAATGTGAAACAACCAATCACATTTTGTCAAAGGCCATCATCAAAATCATCAAGCAAAATACATGTCAAATTTTTTAATCAGTGTATTCACTCCTTACCAAAGGAAACTAAGCAGGTAGGGTGATAGCCTTGATTTAAAGAAATGTATTATTTTTGGTTGTTTTGCAGTTTTCTTAAAATCTGTTCCAGATTTGAGGTGCATAGAAGCTGAATGCTGCTTCTCCATGGGGATACAGGATAGACTAGAACCAAAAACATTAAATTTTCTTGTAGAGTATAATGATTTCAAAACTAACTTCAGTGCAGTTTCATGGTTCCGTATCTGCCAAATCTTTTGTGCTTTTTGAAGACCAAGTGAACATTCAGATAACAGTCATTGTTACCTGGATGTTAATGACTGTTACCTCATTGTCAATACATGTACATGCTCTGTTCATGTATTGCACATGCCAAAGCAGTGCAATACATAAGTAGTTTCAAAGGTTTTGTGGAAAACTGATTTTTGAACATTTTCTCCAGCCCAATTTCATTTTGTAATTTGCTGCTACATATTTTATTACTTTTTCACAAATTAAAAGTATTCAGTATTTAGCTTTTGAACCATATACTTTAAGATTTTTAGATGAGCAAAAACAGTGCTTCTCTTGAATTTATGGTTTCTTCATCTCTACAAGTTGCAGGAAACTGGTCTTTGAAGAAAAAATTGGGTTTCATGGCGTAGCCCAGGGTTCAGCTCCATGAAGGTTGGTGTCCTGCAACTTTTAGATTAGGTTCTACGTCAACATACCAGAATTGGTTAGAACTTGACTGCATATGATAATTCAGGTAGGACCAGGATCCCTGGTAGAGACTATTGGACACTATCCAAGTTTGCTGAACTCCATGTCTCATTTACAAATACCGCTTCTAACTTCAAATTGGTTTGTATTAACTGAAACATTCAAGTTAAATCCAGGGGAGTTATGGGCCAATTAATGGGCATTAATTGCAGCTACAACAAGCAGCAATTAAGGCCAGTTCTTGGACTGGTAAAAGTAATACATTTCTCTCCATTATGTTCAAACGTACACAAATTTTAACCAACTGTGCACCATTTTCAAATGTACAGAGGTTTTATTCATTTACATGAGCCTGCTTTATTCCATATGCACAGCTTCCATATTGAACCACAAACTTGTTTGCTTATTGAGCTCAGACTGTCCCAGGAGGAACTCTGGATTAAGGGAGCATTCCCGTTGCAAACTTTAAAGGCAAGTATTTTTGAAAAAAAAAAAAAAAAAAAAAAAAAACCTAAGGCAAACAAAAGGAAAAGCAGAACAAATGCCCAACAAGGGCTTTATTAAAACACCACTTTAAACATGGGAATGCCACACAGCATGGATAACTGCAGCACCAAGAAAACAAGGGAAAGAAAGCTTCTTTGAAGCCACTTGAGACAGAAAAAAAGGTAATAAAAACCCAGGTGAATAAATGCAAGATTAACCATAAAAATTTCTAAACATGTTTGGATCCAAGACATTTAACCACTTCAGATGCAGACTTCAATCCTGAGACAGCACACCATCCAGAGCTCCTCAGGTTATACAGTCTTCTGCTGGCCCTTCTTTCCAATTAGAGACTTGTGGATGTGTGGGATCACACCTGGCCAAGAAAAATCATCATTAGACAACAAAATAGTGTTTAAACATGGTCCAATACCAAGGTGTATAAAGCATCTTTACCTCCACCAGCAATTGTGGCCTTGATAAGAGAATCAAGCTCCTCATCTCCTCTGATGGCAAGCTGCAAGTGGCGTGGAGTGATTCGCTTCACTTTAAGGTCCTTTGATGCATTTCCTGCCAACTCCAAAACCTGGACAGAGTTGGGATGCTGTAATGGACACAAAGAACGACTCTTTAAACAAATTTTAAATTGTTTAACCATACCTCAGCAGTGAGGTATTCAAGAATAGCTGCGCTGTACACGGCTGCTGTGGCTCCCACTCTGCCATGGCTGGTGGTTCTGGACTTCAGGTGTCTGTGGATACGACCCACTGGGAACTGCGTGGAAAACGAAGGAAACAACCATTAAAAATCTGAGAAACAATACGGTTCAGGACGGCCGTCCCATCCGTCCCAGCGGATGGGACGGCCGCCGATGGAGCAACCTTTGCGATGTGAATAGAGGAAAAGCTGTAGCAATGAATGAATGTGTTCAGACCTGCAGTCCTGCTCTCTGTGAGCGCGAAATAGCCTTTGTCTTGGTCTTTCCGGAGTCCTTCCCAGCCTTACCGCCAGCCTGGGGAACACAGAGAGCGGCCACAGTTTGCAACAGATCAGTGGACCAGCACCGCCAAGCACAGTTCAAATAAAAAAAAAGCGAGTTAACAAACGCTTTTATCTTTTAGATACCCGCTGCTTTTTCAAAGCTATCGGTTAGCACGCTAAGCTAGCAGCAGCTAACGGCTACATGCTAATGACAAAAAAATTAAGAAAATATCCCTAAAATACAGCTTCTTTAAAAACAAAAATACATTATGTTGTCGCGGACATATTACCGAATACGATCAGCGATACATACCATTTTATATTTTTCTCAGATAGGACCTTACACCGCAGTACAAAATACAGATTTTCTTGCTATCGTCTTTAGCCGCTTCTGAAACAACTTGACCCGCTCGCCAACCGTTCCTCATTTATATACTCACTTTATCCGGGTTCCTTCCACTAGCCAATCACATATCACATGTATTCAGCCAATCAACAACACGTTCGTGGTAAAGTTGTGTGAATGTTTCCTATGGGTAATGTAGTACTTTTGTTTGAAGGCTCTTGTCTTCTGCTTCTCAACATAAAATATGAGAAGATCTTTTTAATGTAATGTTTAAAAATATTGGAAAACTTCGTAAAGAACAACTTGTCTCAACTTATACATAACATACAAAACATGTTTTACAGAACATGTTCATAAATGTGTTTTTTCTCCCCTTTGAGTCACTGTTACGTTTTTAACATCTCTGTGTCAAAAATAAATTCAGTTTGTCTCAGTTTGTGACATTTTGTTATTTTTTAGCATAAATAACCGAATGTATAATTATTGTTAACGCTGAACGATGCATCTGGTTTTTCCAACACATGACAGAATATAATCTTAAAATTTCAAAATGTTTTGGATTATTTTGCTATCTTTGGAGAACTGATTAGCATTCATTTCAATCAGCTTTTTTTCACATTATTAAGAGGATGTACTTCATACTTATGACCGCATGAGGTCAGTGTTGGTCTTTATTTGTTTTTATCAAGGTGAACTATAGACCTTCAAACCTTTTATACAGTCTGAGATCAACATTAAGAGCTTATACTTAATAATAAACAACCTAGTGAGATGTTGCCATCTATGATAGTTATGTTGAATTAATCTGGTGTACCCAAACTGCACTGCTGTAAACATCACTCCTCCATTAATAACAATCATTTCATTAATTGCACACAAAGGTAACATGTTTTAGTCCAGTCAATGCTTTCATTGTATTACTACAATGTAAGTAAGTAAGTAAGTAATGAGTAAGTATTTTAAAGTCCATTCTTTTGACCTCTGGTGAGTGTGTTTTCAAGCCTATTGGGCAGAGGCCATCATAGCACCCCCCAAACCCCCAAAACTCAATGAAGATGTTAACACCCCACACCCTCTACACAAGACAGCAGTTGCCCATGTTACTCATATCAGAAACTGCCACTGCTATTGGGTGAAAGAGAGCAAACAGATAGTCACAGTAAACACTCAGTTTGTAGATGATGGTATCATCCAGTTTGGTGCTCGGCTGGTAGACAAGCTGCAGCTGATCCAATGAAGACCTCACCATGGGGCAAAGATGCTTGAGAATCAACCTCTTGAGGATCTTCATCAGATACAAGTCAACCTTCAGTGGCTGAGGCCCTTCAGATGTTTTCTCGCTACCATTGGTACCCTACTTCCTGTGTGGTACCTGGCACCACACCTCCTCATGGTTCAGGAGGGGCCTGAGCCTGAAGCTTCCCCACGAGTATTCACAGGATCTGTGTAACAGTGTTTAGGTTGTAGAATCCCACTTGCTTTATGTATCAGTGCAATGGGGAAATAGCGCCCCCCCTCTCTGTGTGGCTGGTTATATGCTGCTGGCTCCTGCACTCAGTGCCAGTCTGTGAAAGCTGCACAAGAGGTGAGTTTCATTCTTCAGCACACCGAGTAGAAAGATGTTAGCAATCGATAAAACATAATTTTTATTAACTTAGATAAATAGAGTGCAATTAATATTTACCAGATACGTGCCTGGCACTAATTTTTTGCACTATCATTTCATTATAAAACACTTCATGTGCTAAGTTAAAAAAAGCTAACATAACGCTCGCTCTGTTGTAGTGTGCTGATTGAAGCTGAGCCGTTGCACTGATTCCAACCCGATATGTTCTCATTCAGGAAATAAACTACAGATCACCCAGAAACTCCTTGTCTTCTTTAAAACTACACAACGCAGAGTCGAGGGGTTACTTGGGCTGGCCTGGTACAGTGGAGTGAAGCAGAACCCGGTTACATCTGCACTGCAGTTCAGGAGTCTGGAGAGTATCATCTACAGGCTCCTGAGGTTGTAGTCACTTCGTATAGTCCAGTCATATAAAACCCCTTGGAAATCTATCAAAGTTTGTGGCTGTAATGTGCCAAAAATGTTAGATAATTCCAAATGAACAAAATAATTTTCTTTCTGCTCTTATTGCTTCAAGTTTATTATCAGCAGTAGCTGATTGAGGAACAGCTACTGTAAAAGTTAGAGATGCCAGTTTTATGTTGTGTTAATGTGTAACGGAGTAGAGTTAGACTATGTGTGTGTGGGAACTTGATAAGGCTGTATGTGTGTACATGTGTGCCTGAGACAACACACACAGCTGGTGGTAGGCTCATCTCCCCTCAGTCAAATACCATTCATTCTCAGGCTCACTCCCCTTTCAGCAGCCAGTCATTCACTCTCTCCTCTGACCTCTGCTGCCTACTCACTCTCCTCTTCCTTCTGTCAGGCCTGGAGTCTTTGTTTATCACCCCATAGAGTTTCTGCATCCTGTTACTCAGCTTTAATGCTTGATTTTCAAAAGCTTCCCTCTCATCCATTTAGCTTTCCTTCCTCCTGCTGTGCAAACAGGACTTATACAACAGAGTCTTTACCAGAACTTTGGGGGAAGGTTGGAACCCACTGCAAACATGTGCCCAACTTAGGGCACATGGTTGTGAATAAGAAAGCCAGGATGCTCCACCTGTTGCAAAAGCAGCAGATACTCTGGTCTGGTCTGGACTCAAATGCAAAACACAGAGAGGTTCCAAATTCAAAGTTATTGGGACGTTTTGATACACCACGGTCAGA
The DNA here is from genome assembly GCF_001443285.1 of Poecilia latipinna. NCBI lineage: Eukaryota > Metazoa > Chordata > Actinopteri > Cyprinodontiformes > Poeciliidae > Poecilia > Poecilia latipinna. Next base: position 9,661 of record NW_015115151.1, on the reverse strand, counting down.
ACACAAGGTCTTAGTTTAGAAAGACAGAGATATCTCAGTTGCCTCACTTCCACCAGCTCTCTCTCTCTCCCAGTACCTCTTTTTCAAGAGGTACTGGGAGAGCTGTTGTAGTTGTTATCTGCACTACAATATTATATAAAATGAAGATCCATCATCTTACATGCTTTTCCCTGGTGGGATCCTCAAGGGCTGGTGCCTATCTGCAGCGGTCTATCATTTCAGAATAGTGGCAGAAACGGGCTTCCATTCTCATCTGTGCTCAGTGCCACCTGGATGGTCACTGGAATCTCCGTCGCTCATTCTCACTAATCTCACTCACCTCTCCATGGTCCACACAAATAAGCACCATCTACAGCTTCTGGTTAAGTTCCAATCGTATTTCTGAAAGAACAAAATACTCTGAGCAGTAATTAAGCCAAAATGGTACAATAAGTATTTGCATTTTGCACCTAAGATATTAAAGCTTTGTCTGTAAATATGTTCTACCTTTGACTCAAGTAACATTTATAGCTTCATCTGGTTAAAATTACTGTAAAAATTAATCCAGTTAATCAAAGAAAAATATTCAACAGATCACTATTGGGTCAAGTAGAAAGGCCAGAGCTTTACAAATGATCAAGTATTCACTAAAACAATGCTATAAAAAACCTTCAATGAAAACCCTCTAGAATGTGCCATTTTTTTGTCCAGTTAATCAATTGTCAGAATAATCAATAATCATTAGATAATTAATTAAAATAATAATTGACTGCTGCCCTAATCATATCGCAAAGTTGCAGAGACTCCCATCACATTTAACAGATGAAGTCACTTTAAGAACCCTGATGACACACCTTAGTTTGAAGTCTCTTATTTTGAAATATGGTAACAGCTGCACATGATGCAGAAATATTTAGCGATGGCTAAATGCACTTCAGAGAGAGAGACATGGGTTAGCAGTATCTGATAGAAGAAAAACAAAAGCCTGGGATTGTTAAAACCAGAGGGCTCACAGGAAGAGGAAAAGGACAAAGCGCGTGAGAAGTTGTGATGTCACTCTGTATTGGTTTCACAAGAGGAAGCAAGCAGAAGTAGTTTTGGTGGGAAAATATTGCATGTGAAGTGTGGAGTATCTCCTCACTATGCAAAGAAGAGCAGGCAAATGTCCTTTGATTTAAAACATGTGCTGAAGACAAGAAGTTCTACAGTGATTCTTTATGAACACTAAAAGCCACCATGAGACCAGCAGTTCCCATAGCTGCTAATAATTTTAGCTGATGATATCATCCTAGAAGGATGTGGGTCAACTTAGAGGAGAAATATTCAGCCTCATTAGAATAAAGCTTAAAATGCTGCTTCTTCTCTCCACCCCCTTTCCATTCAGTTTCCTTCAGTGTTCACATGTACTAATGAACTATAAATACTTAAGTACAGTTAGACCATCACTTCTGTTTGTTTGTCTTATCATAAAGTGGTGGAAATAGAGAACCTGTGTGCTCTATCATATCCATAGGCCAGTGTGCTGGTTGTTGTGTGTCTGCTCTCTCCTTTTCCTCCTCGGCAAGGTGTGATGGGCAGGTGTAGCTTCCGGGTGGCATGCATTTCCCTCATCAAAAAGCAGTCCAGAGCATACCTGTCAAGTTTTGGACTTGAGAATACGGGAAATCTCGCTGTCCGGTGGTTTTATCAGAGCAAGGGGGTGCACAATACAGGATGTTTATGGGAAAATACTAATACAGGAGGACAGTGGGAGAGGGAGGTAAAAATGGGAGACTTGACAGGTATGGTCCAGAGGACCCCAAAGCGCTTTAATGCTACACCACCAACTTCCTCATCAAAACTCACCATTTGCCTGGAGGAGATAAACTTATGGATGGAGCACAGCTTTCTCCAACACAACAGCTCCAAAGACAAAGCCATTCTAACGGGCACTTCTCATCAAACCATAACCTCCTTCTCTGGTTCCAGTATTCCACTTTCATCAGTAGTCACAAGTTTTGGTGTAAAAAGACGTTTGAATCTCATATCTAGACTTCCTTCTATTGCCTATGAAGCATTTCCATAATCCGTCCTATACTCTCCCTCTCAGACATAGAAAAACTGCTCCATGCCTTTGTCTCCTCCAGACCGGACTGCTGGAATACACTTTTCAGTGGGATTCCTACCAAGAGTCTGCAGATGATCCAATACATCCAACACTCTGCAGCTAGGATCCTGATGAGAGTACACAAACATGACCACATCACTTCCATCCTCCACTCTCTCCACTGGTTTCCCATTTCCACCAGGATTGAATTCAAGATTTCCCTCCTTACAAACCAATGAATCTATGGAAATCTTTAAAATCAGATAGAACTTTCCATAGGTTAATGTAGTCACTATGACAGAATTATGGATTAGTTTTGTTACTGAAAGTCAAATCCACCATGAGAGCCTCCATCTCCCACTGTCTGGTGCTGAGGTAGACCATGGTCACTGCTGCAGTGGGAGGACTGATTACCTGCTGTACCTGCCCTGTTTTGGACTTCATACAGGAACAGCTCACCAACTAATTTTAGCTAATGAAGTTGTCTTGAATTGGTCGTGATCACAGATAAATGTGCCATCCAATGCTTCCACATTCCACTTCTGCTCTGTGTCCTGATACTTTTAAGAGGCACTGAGTACCACCAGTAAGCCTGACATCATTATTGACAATATGTAAAGTTATTAAAATCAGGCAACCACATAAAAAGCCTGCACTTACTGATGTGGTGGTAAGAACAAAACATGGGGGAAGGGAAGGATATAAGCAGAGAGAAGGGGTTAAACAACTTTTAATTTTAAAAGTTAAAAATATTAAAAATCCAACCCACCTCCCCCACATGCATGTGTGTGGGAAGGGCGGGGTGGATTTCAGTCTGAATGATTACCGTCCGGTGGCCCTGACTCCTGTAATTAGGAAGTGCTTTGAGAGACTAGATTTACAGCACATCAAAGATCATATGCTCCGAGACTACGACCCTCACCAGTTTACATATCATGCTAACAGACCCAAAGAGGACACCGTTGCTGTAGCTCTCCACTCAGCGCTGATCCACCTGAAGCAGCAGCAGAGTTACGTCCTCATTCTTTTTGTTGATTACAGTTCAGCCTTCAACACAATAATCCTGGACAGACTCGTCTCAAAACTGGTTACTCTCAGCCTTCCTCCTCTCATATGTGCCTGGATAAAGGACGTCCTCACCAACCGACCCCAGACTGAGACTCAGTCCTCATCTCTCCTCTACCTGCACACTAAACATCGGCTAACCACAGGGCTGTGTACTGAGCCTTCTCCTGTATTGGCTCTACACCCAAGACTACAGTCCAGCCAACAACAACAACTGAATCAAGTTTGCTGAGGACACCACAGAAGTCAGACTCATCTTACAGGGTGATGAGGCAGCATACAGAGAGAAGGTCCTGAAGCTGGCGCCTTGGTGTTCAGAGAACAACCTCACTCTGAATACAAAAAAAACCCAAGAAGGTTTTTTTGTGGTTCTTTGCACCAACGCTTCTTGCTCAGACCCAGCTCCTTTCTATATCAATGGCAAGAGTGTGGAGAGGGTCCTCACCTTCAGGTTTCTTGGCGTCTCTCATCTCTACCGACATCTTCTTGACTGATAACATCACAGCAGTCATCAAGAAGGCTCAGCAGTGGCTGCACTTCCAGAGAGTCCTCAGGAAGCACAAACTAAACTCCAAGCTGCCGTTGACCTTCTCTGCTCATACATGGAGATCCTGCTGACATAATGCATCACAGTATAGTACTGCAGCTGGACTGCTGCAGACATGATGAGGCTGTAGAGGATTGTAAAGGCTGCTCAGAGGATCGTTGACTGTCCTCTCCCCTCTCTAGTGGACATTTACCCCTCCCACTGCCTCAGCAAAGCGAAGGCCATCACCAAGGACAGAACCCACCTTGGCTTCAACCTGATTGACCTGCTGCCCTCTGGGAGGCGCTACAGGTGCATCAAAACAAAAACGGACAGATTCAAAAACAGCTTTTTCCCACAAGCAATTAAGACCGTAAACTCTCACATGTGCTTATTATATGGTGGTTATTCATGCATGTCTGTATATATAAATTTAACCATTTAAATATTATAAATATCACCACATTTATGTTTATAATGTAGATTTTTTTTTACATTGTTTGGACTGTTTTAGAGCTGGCTTTAATCTCATTGTACATGTGTGCAGTAACAAACAATAAATTCTAATTCTAATTCTAATGGGACCCATGTCTACAGACATGGGTCCCATGGCTAGAGTACTACATGTACTCCAGCCAGCCAAGTACTACACATAATGGTTTCTTGCAGCTGGATGTCTAATCCCAGAAGAATTTAAAAGAAGGTCTAATGAGATACAGTGGTGGGAGGGAGGATCGGAGGGACAAGCATGTGTGTCGGTGTGTTTGAGCTCCTAATGGGGCCATTGGGGCTATATAAGTACAAAGTCAAGCCAACCATAAGAGGATGTGCTTGTTTTGGCTTAGGTATACACTGGTAATAATGATAATAAAGTATATTCTATTCTAATGGTTAGGATAGGCTAAGGGCCAGGGTTAGACTATGAAAATGACTGAAAGTCAATAAAAGATCAAATCACTAGTTAAATTGTATCTATGCAACACGAAAGATGAGAACTGATCATGGTTTGTGAACCAATGACCAATTTCTCAGTAGAATAATTTCATTACTTTCTGAATTAAGGGCAAAGGGGAGTGGTGAGTAGTAGTGTTAGGCATAAACCCAATATGGGACCCCAGTCTTACTCTAGAACCGAAAAGTTTTTTTCTTTTCCCTATTACTTCCAAACAACAAGTTAGCATGTAGATGTGTCTAATGACTGCTTCAGAAACTTGGTGACTCCAAGTCGTCACTATGTGCTGCAGTTCTCTAACAGTTGGCTTTGGAGATGTTTTTACCTCCATCACCATCCTGCTCAAAGTGCGTGGTGTCATGATAAATATGGCTCCTCATGCAGAGGGTTCAGTAGCTGAAATAAATTAAAGTCATGGACCAATTAAAAGTTCCAGTTGGAACTTCTAATTCCAATTAGAAGTTAGAATTAGAAGTTGGAACTTGGAATTAGAAGTTCCAACTTGTTAGAATTAGAAGTTCTAGCTTCTAATTCTAGAAGTTAGAATTCTAATTTTTAACTTAAAAATGTAAATTATAAAAGATAGTTTTGGATAGGTAGATTTTTTGGAGGTGTCATTAACTGTACTACTGGTAATGGTAAAAACAATTCTTCATTGGGTTGAGATTTTTCCCCACTCCATAGTCATTGAAATAATTTTTTTCATACATTTATCCACATGTGGATATTTGCATTTACAGCAGGTGCATGTTATGGTGGCTGCAGTCTACAAACTGGGTGTATTAATGTGAAGAATTCTGATGCTGGACGGTAAGGGAACTGACTTTCTGGAGCTTTATCAACATTTGGATTCTTTAAAGAGACCAGAGATCCCATAGTGTAAACGGATTTTAGCAGATTACTTGAAAACAACTTTATAAACAAATAAAATGTTTGTTTAAACACGTCATAAATTTTAGGAAACAAAACTCATTACATGTCATTTGTAAAGCCCTGACTTTCATAAAGCGACGGAAATGGTTGTGATGGTTACTATGAGGAGCTTTAGAAGGCGGGTTCAGAAAGCGTCTGCGTCTGTGCGTGTGTATGCGCGCGGTGTAGTCATCTGCTCCTAATAAGACGAGTATAAACCTCAAGGCAACCATGGGAGACAATGCAGTCTTCCCGACGCTACTTTTGCACTACAGCGCTACTTCACGTGTGTGTGTTCAGCCGCATCTGAAAACACTGGACACAGACTTCCCACTGCTGCCTTATAATGGACACATCTCCAGAATATGCTTCCCGCTCTGTTCATAACATTAAAGTGATTCAAAAACAAATCCGTAGCAGAATTACCGTAGAGAAATCAGCACAACCAGCAGAAGACCCGCCCACAATTATGTCAGTAAGAAACATTCTTTGCAGCCACGCCCACCCTCTTCGAACCCTCGCTCAGGCTGCACCCTTTCTAAACACAATAAAACCAGCCAAACTGAGGCAGTTAGTTTCCGTTCTGACCTATCAAAATAATAATAGAAATCAAGAAGCTTTTATTAATTTCCTATTTCTTGAGAATGGGAAGTTTATGTATTCATTGGACAAAGAAAGTACACCCTCCGTGTAAAGTTGATCTCTTCTTCTCGTTAGAAATTTTATCTAGGTGTACAAAAACACTCTCCACATATGCAGATGCTTTCTCATCCCACACTATCATTATTTATTAAACACAGAAGAGACCAAAATGAAAAAGCAGTTAGAGAAAAACTAAACACCTCATGATTTAGTCTGCCCTTTACAAACACTCTGGCTCCTATTAAGATTTTGTCAGTCTCTGATCACCTTTTGACTATATTTTAGAATAGAATAGAATAGAATAGAATAGAATAGAATAGGCACCCTGACCAGATCATTTATATGGAAAGTCAAAGAAATGGCAAGATGCACTTACTCTGTAAATAAATTTTCTATCCAAAAATGACTACAATGAGCAATTTTATATTGAGGACAATGACAAAATATTCTGGATTTATTTTTCTTGTTTTAATCTAAGAAAACGGATTTCTCAGTTTTCACTGTTGAAACTGAGAAATCTGAAATGGCCAATGTACTCTCAGTCATGTGTTTGCAGCATAATTAGGCTAATAATTAGGATTTGGCAACTCCAAATTCAAATTTGGAGTTGCCTAATTAGAACCTCAACTTGTGCCAAAAGTCTACACAACCTGATAGAAAAGTGATCACATTTTCATAAATTCTGGTAAATGTTTGTAAAAGAAGTCTTTCTTTAACATAATCTAAGCAAAACACAATTTTCATGTGTAGTTACGATCCTACATGTGCATAAACATTTTTCTTTTAAGTTTCAATACTTCAATTGTCACATTTAAGATCCTGGGTAAAAGTGATCGCTAAGGAGTTGCCATATAACACATATTGAACTTTATGGCTATTATACCCAGGGTATAAACTATTTTGTTATTACTTCTGATAATTTCTATCTGTAAATCAGTGACACACATAGTAATATACACCATCTATCTATGAATATGTCCTGCATTGTCAACAGTAATTAGTGCCACAACAAATGGGAACTTGAATAGCTTTCTGACTTACAACTCATCTAACTCGTGTGTGACATCAAATAACACCAAGAATTCTGAGACAAATCAAAAGGTGATGAATTAGCATGTTCACACAAGGTGAAGCTCACAACCTCAACATCCATATCTGGTAACCATATCACTGCATCTTAACAGTCCATGTCTGATCCATGTCTACATGGTCCTGGCTTCTATTCATCTTCTGACTGTTATACACATATCATTGGGGCAGGCACATCTGTTCCTGTTAACCAGTTAATATGAGTTTGGGTTACATACAGGGAGCAAACTATGCATAACCGTCTCTATTCAGGGAACTTTAATAACCTTAGACCTTTAAGAAAGCATTATCTACCACCCACAACTAATGTTAACGGTTCACCTGTCACACTCAATATGGCTCTTTTAAATGTTCGCTCTCTTTTAAATAAATCTTTTATTATAAATGATTTGATTTTAGATGCTAAACTGGATTACTTGTTTTAACAGAAACCTGGTTGGGCACAGATGCACCAGTTGTGGTCACTGAGGCCTCTCCACCAGGTTTGAAATTTTCTTTCTATGCTCGCGAAGTGGCAGAAAAGGTGGTGATCCTGCTTCAATATTTAATAATTCACTGGGTGCTAAAGAAATTTCATTTGCGCAGGGCCCTTCTTTTGAGGACCATGCCTTTATTTTTAACAACTAGCAAATACTTTGTGTTACTGTCTACAGAACACCTGGACAAGCTGCTGATTTTATTACTGATTTTTTTGAGTTTCAATCTTGTATTCATGCTAAATGTAATATGATTATTGTGACTGGTGATTTTAATCTACATGTTGATAATCCATCTGACTCTGACTAAACAGTTTCTAGAAACGTTAAAATGTATGGGTTTTATTTAGCTTGTCAACCAGCCTACTCACAACTGGGAGCACCCCTTTGACCTCGTTATTACCTGTGGTCTGGCCTCCGGTGTGTCCTCTGTTGTTGACCTGACTGTGTCTGATCATCACTGTGTGTTTTTTAATGTCACTGATTTGGTTCAGTGTGAGACCACGATTTGAACTGTTAGAAGGCGCCATCTTACCTCTGAAGTGATTGATAATTTATTATGGGTGTTACCCAAAATTTCCCTGTTATTTTAGCTGCTTCTTGTGACTCAATAGTCAGTCAGTTTTTCAACAAACTGAAATCTAACCTGGACCATGTAGCTCTGTTAGTTTCAAAAAAAAGTTTTTAATAAATAACTATGCCCATGGGAAATGATGATATAAAGAAACTCAAAAGAAATTGCAGGAAAGCAGGGAGGATGTGGAGGAAAAACAAATTGACAATTGACTACCAAGTAATGTGCGAAGAGCTTAACATACACTGCCTTGCAAAAGTATTTGGCCCCCTTGAACTTTTCAACCTTTTGCCGCTTTTCAGGCTTCAAACATTAAGATCTCAAATTGTTATTATTTTGTGAAGAATCAACAACAAGTGGGACACAATCCTGAGTTTGAACAAAAATGTATTGGATATTTTAAACTGTTTTAACAAATAAAAAAACTGCAAAATGGGCTGTGCAATATTATTTGGCCTCCTTGCGTTAATACTTTGTAGTGCCACCTTTTGCTGTGATTACAGCTGCAAGTCACTTAGGGTATGTCTCTATCAAATAAATACAGATAATTTTGCACATCGAGAGACTGAAATTCTTGCCCATCCATCGTCACAAACAGTTCGAGCTCAGTGAGGTTGGATGGAGGGCGTTTGTGAACAGCAGTTTTCAGCTCCTTCCACAGAAGGAAGGAGCTGAACCAGGTCTGAAGCCAAGTCCAGACCTGGCTTCAGGTCTGGACTTTGACTTGGCCATTCTAACACCATTTATTTGTGAACCATTCCATTGTAGATTTTGCTTTATGTTTAGGATCACTGTCTTGGAAGATAAATCTTCATCCCACACTGTAAAAAAAGTCAGAAAATTTACGGTAAAAGATGGTAAAATACCAACAGTTTCTGACCATAATATCCAAAACATTTTGTTATCGTAGAAAATACATGGAGTTACCGTAAGTCAACACTGGAAAAAAAATATCCGCAAATTTACGGTAGAAAATTGTCAAATACCAACAGTTACTGACCATAGTATCCAAAACATTTTGTTACCGTAGAAAATACATGGAATTACCGTAAGTCAACACTGCAAAAAAAAATTAAAAAAAATCTGTAAATCTATGGTAAAAAATTGTAAAATACCAACAGTTAATATCCAAAGCATTATACTACCATAGAAATACGAGAAATTATCATAACTCAATAAACATATATCCTAAGTAATTTTGACAGTATTGTATATTGTACTATTGCCACCAGTTAATTACCCTAAACATAACAGTAATAATCGACCAAAATTACAAATTTTGCTGATATTTATATCTACAATGTTATACCGTAAACCAGACTGCAAAAGTAATTTTTACAAAGAATAGAATGCTTGTGTG
>NW_015115150.1:52016-84748 GCF_001443285.1 Poecilia latipinna | reverse complement strand
TTTTGTTTTGTTTACACTTGTCAACAAGAACTTCACTCCTTGCCACCAACTATTTTACATCGCCAATATGTTTTGAATTACTTCACTGACTCTCAGGTGTACCCAATGAATATCCGTATCTTTTCCTGTTTGCCTTCGTGGAGAACTTCCTATGCCAACCTCAGTCTTCTCTCATGAAACAGGTTTACCTGAGTCAGTGGCGTCATTATTTACATACCTGCATAAAAACTGCGCATGTTACAGTTCAGATCAAAGTTCAGAATTAAGCATGCGAAGCACAAGTTGCAGCTACGAGTCTTTAGTGTTGGAGTGTTTTTAACAGACTACATTTAGTTGAATTTTTCTGACAAAAATTCAACTTTGCTTGGAAAGTTGTGCCAGTGCTGCAATTACAATTTAAGGAAGTGGTGCTTCCCAATTCTGAAATAAATTGTGATACAGTAGAATCATAATGGTCCCTACCTGTGCTTAATGCAAAGCTTGGAGATGTACGTACAAGTCGAACTACGGTGACAAAGAGTTTGCGTGTAAATTAATTAATTACATCATTAATACAACTACTTCTGCATTCAAGGGAGAGAAGGTGATTCGAGGTGGAAATAACTTGTTTAGAATTAACTTGGAAAATATGAGCATACTTTTTTTTGTTTTGTTTAATGAATAAAAGTTCTTGCAAAAATATGTGCCTTTCATGTCAAAGCTCTTTAACACATAACATTGAAATGGAAAATTATGAGCAAACTTGGTGTGTTTCTGTTTGGATGACTGGTGACTGAAGCAATTTTGTAATGAAACAAAAAGCCAACATGACATTCATGTTGTTCTAACATGAATGTAATAAAATAAACTACAACTGTAATAAGTTTTATGTACAAGACACTTAAAAGAATAACAGATATGTTTAATTTAAAAACAGAATGAACTTATTTAAAATGGAAGCATTTAGTACCCCAGTGATATTTTTTTTCTTTTTTTTTTTTAAAGATACTCTGTCTTGAAAAAGGCTGGGAAAATTAGATTGATAATTTTCCAAATCTGAATCCCTACTGGCGAAGATCAAAAAAACAGCATAAATAAATGTTTGTACAGTTTGTTCCACTATCTAATTCAAGATTTTGTTTTTTACCGTCTAATCATTTATTCTCCTGCCTGATACAATATGAAATTGAGTTTTCAAGGTTAAAAAACCCCCATCAAAACCCTGCACACATAAAGAGAATTTTATTTAATTTGTCATTTTTACTTAATTTAATGGCATCTTTTCTTTGATTTCCACATTAAACTTGCACAGATAAATATTTAGAATACTTTTTATGGCCTCTTGACCTTCCCAGACGGAGGTGTTAAACTGGACCTGTGGTTCTGAAAGTAGGTCTAGTTCTGAAACGGTTAAAAACAAACGTGTTGCGGATCCCAAACCCGGGTTTCTCTAATTTCTTCAGTAATAACGGCTGTTATTGTCGAAAATGTTGTGGACACCAATGCAATGATTCATTGGAAATTATTCACCCGGCCGTTTATCCGTTTTCTCCTCCTCCTCCGTTCAGCACCAGCATGCTGTTCTTCGCGCTACGGCTTGGCGTTGCTCTCCAGCTACGGATTCTTCGTGGTCTACTCTCTGAGGGTGAACCTCAGCGTGGCGATGGTGGACATGCTCAACAACACCCACCAGTCCAGAAGTAACCACAGTGGCTCGATGTGCACCCCCAACAGCACCTCCGTACAACCCAAACACAACCAGTCGGTGAGTATTACAGCCACATTTGGTTACGTACCACTGTACTACTACAGCCTTCTACTTTCAGCATTCTAAATGGCTCTACAAAAAAAATATTCAAAATAATAACTTGGCGTGTTCTCTCAGGCCGGTGTGTACAACTGGGACTCTGCGACTCAGGGATGGATCTTGGGCTCCTTTTTCTACGGCTACATCCTGACGCAGATCCCCGGCGGCTACCTGGCTGGCCGCTGCGGAGCCAAGTGGCTGATGGGATTCGGCGTGCTGGGAACCGCCCTCTTCACGCTGCTCACGCCCCTGGCCGCCGACCTGGGCGCGAGCTACCTCATCGTAGTGAGAGCGCTGGAGGGGGTCGGAGAGGTACGCAAGCAAGGACGTTCCTGGCAACACGGTCGTTAGAGTCAGTCACGAAAGTGTTGGACTTTCTCGCAGTCCGGAGATAATTTATTGAGTTAAACAAGTCAAGGAGTTTTTGCACAAAACAGAGTCGCTCCAAGTATCAGTGTTGTGTTTATGGCATAATACTCATTTGGAAAGCTTCATCTGAAGGAGTTTATGAGAAAACCGTGGTTATAAAAAGTACATTTAGAATTTAAATATTAGACATCAGTTGCATCAGATTTGCTCCCTACTCTTTATTGAAAAAAGTTTAAAGGGCTGGTGTTATGTGAAATTGACTTTTTTTCCCCCAGCTTTATGTCGTGTTAAAATGTTATTCCCTCATCAAAAACATATCCTGAGTGCTGCCTTGATTCTTTCATGCATGTTTGAGAAATCCTTGAATCTCCCGCGGCAACCATTCAAGAGTGCCTAAGCAAAAGTCAAATTTCTTATAAGTCATGTTTGATATGTGTGGTATTTTCATAACAACTGAAGGTGATATAGTTACTTTATTGCGCTGTAAAATGGCGCTATGTGTCTGCAAAAGGCATAAAATCATCCCTTTAAATGTTCAGTAAAAATGTTGCAAATATTTGCAACTTTTCTTAAAAAGAAATCTGAAGATAATAAGGTTTACAGGATGTGCTAAAATTAGCTAAGATAAAAAAAATCACCATTATGAACGCATCGTCTTTACATGATGACGGAGAATGAAAATGTTCTGAGTTAATGGGAAGAGGGAAGGAGTGGAGAACAGGACTGCAGTTCACCTTTCAGGGGTTCAGTTGTTGTCCATAAAGCAAAAGTAAAATGTTTTAGATCACAGCGTATTTATCTAAATGTAACTTAGAGTCTGTGGCAATGCCGGGTAAATTCAGGACATTTAAGTGTGTCTAAAACTGACAGAGATGATTTAAAAGCCTCATAATGGCTGGGAATACTTTACACGCAAAAACAAAAATAATAAATAACCAGATATTATTATCAGATTCTTTGTAATTTTTCTTCTTTTCGTTTGTATCTAGGGTGTCACGTTCCCTGCGATGTACACCATGTGGGCAGCGTGGGCCCCCCCGCTGGAGAGAAGCAGACTGCTCACCATTTCATACATTGGTGAGAAGAGACGCAGGAAAATATGCTACGAAATGTTCACTTCATTATCAGCCACGTTCTATTAAAGCCATTTTTGGTTCTGCACTGTGATTTAGAGCCATGTTTAACAGAGGCTGCATTAATATCCCTACAACTGCTAACGGCGTCCTGCCATTAATCATGTGGGTCAGCTTAGGTCTCATCAGAACACAAACACGACTAACCAGTGCATTCCTAAACACAGTTGTTTATTGTTCCCCATTATCTGACAAGCTATAATCAGAAAATAATCTATCTGCATGGTATTTTTTTTTTTTTTGTTTAGCCAATTCCACTGCAGCAAGTAGTGCTGATGTTTATGATGATACAGAGATTCTGAACTGAAATCACGAGAATTTCCTTAGTGCTAAATCCAATTGCAGAGCATGATTTGATTAGGTCGTTTACTGCGTAGCACACTCGGAGCAACGAGGATGAGGTTGATCAACTGTCCAGTTTCTGATGCTAATTTATGATTTTATGACATACATTGTCGTCATAAAATGACACAACAAATATCCCAACAATTTGGAATATTGAGATTAGTCTTGTTCGCTAATCACTCTCATTGATTATTTTTGGTCACTGCTACGCCATCAGCAGCTGTAGAATATATTTATGGATAGAAATATAAGCAGAAAACGCTACAGAGGTCCAAGAAGCCCAATTGTCCTTCAACTTAAAATCAACTAAACTTATTATAGTCTGCAAGTTATAGCATATTACCAACACATTTGCATTATGAAAAGAGAGACTTTAGAGCTTGAGAGGTCAGAAGTAAACAAATGGAGCGTTGTGTTTCTGTTTATGGAACAAATCTGTCTAAACAAACCAGAGAGAGTAGATCAAGTTTTACTTTCAAGAAAATAATAAAATGCAATATTCTATCTATCAGGGTATAATGAAGCATGATGACTCAGTAGAGTGCTTTAAACAAGGATGTGTCTTGTTTCTTTCTTCATTATTGTTTTATATGCAGTTTGAGTTTATGTCGCTTATGTTGTAGCAAATTGACATTATTGGAGAAGGAGTACACTATGCATATATTTTAAAACTATTCCAACATACAAACAAACGATAAATAACTGAAAATAAATAGTCTTGCTGTTTCATTGTATGCAGCTGTGGACGGCTGATGTTTTCCGTTTTGTGTCCCGTCCCAGGAGCCCAGCTGGGGACCGTCGTGGCTCTGCCTCTGTCTGGTGAAATCTGCTTCTACATGGGCTGGCCCTACGTCTTCTACCTCTTTGGTAATGACGCCTGTCGAATGCGGGTAGTTGAAGAAAAGTCGCTCTGCTAATCTGCTACTTGGGTTACATCACTGCTTTTTAAACGGCGAACAACAAAGACTCCCACAAGTTATTCTTCTTTCTGTCATATATTAAATCAGGCTGTTTGTGAATTTCTTATAAGATGTTAAGTGATATCAAATTACGACAATGAAGGTCAACAACATTGGATGTTTTATCAATTGCCATTGAGTGACGAAGAATGTCAGGAATGAATCGACGTGGTATCAACGAAGCAGTTTGAGTTTGCTGTTTGTTCCTCTTTGTTTTGTGGAAACAGTGATTAAGCAGACCGAAGAGGAAACAGCTTGTTGATTAAAACCATCCACAACTTCCACTGCATCTGCTTCTTGCTGACTTGCTGTAAAGTTGCTTCGCTGTCCTTTCCGAGTCTTAGAACCTATAAAAGTCACACGTCTCTGAGTATGTGCAGTCATGTGGGTGTTGAAGTTTTGAGTTGTGGTGAGGCAAGCATTTGTGTCCATGTGTGTCCAGGTGCTGTCGGCGTGGTGTGGTTCGTCCTGTGGGCTTTCCTCGTCTTTGACAGTCCAAACAGTCACCCTCGGATATCAGAGCAGGAGAGGCTTTACATCACCAACTCTCTGAAAAATGAGGTATCACCTCGCACACATTCCTTTGTTGCAAATGTTATTTTCTTATCTGCCTTCTTCAGCAGCTTGGTGACGAAACTCGCAGTGAATCTGCAGTTTACAACAGATACCTTATATGAAATAGTCAGCCACAGTTTGCATCAACTTAACAGGCGTGGTTTGTGTAGATATGTTTTATAACCTATGAAATTTAAATAAATGCTGCCTTATCTATTCCTTTGTATGAACACGGTCAGCAGAAATACTCAGCTAGGTTAACTGGAGATTAGTTTCATAAAATGTAGAACATTTAACCCTAAAACTCACCTCCTGCAGCCACCAGCATCTGTAATTTAAAGAAATATGGATAGTTCAACTTATTGTACAATTTAACTTATTCTGCTGATTAATAACTTATTATTGTCATGTGAGATGCAAGCTAAGATAATTTGTCAAGGTTTGATGCGCTGAATGATTTTCAAATGTAAAAATTGCAAGAGCAACAACTTATGGAGCTCCAAAAGTGCCTTAATTGTTGTTTAAAATGAGAAATGATTTATTACGGGGTTCGTCCGAGTGCCTGAAATCATTGAAAATGCTTGAATTTTACAGTGGGAAAAGAGTTTGAACCCACTGTTCAAACTCTTTAAAACCATCCACAATCAGTGACAGTGATTGCTGTCACTGATTGCTGTGACAGTGACAGCAATCACTGTCACTAGTGATTGCTTTTATTTTATTTTATTAAAGCCAATTATATGCTTTCGTTAGTCTCTATTGTTGCATGGTGTACTCCAACAACAGAGTACACCATGCAACAAAAGTGGAAATGAGGCCATTGTTGCTAAAACTTACACCTGCAGGGGGAGACAAAGAGCCTAGAATCACCTTTTCACTTGTTTTCAAGTGTAACATTAAACTTCCTCTTCCTTCGACATCTTTGTTTTTTTGTTTTTTGAAAATGAGAAATAAAACTTTCAATTAATGCACCATCTTTCATTAAAGGTTATCAAACACCAGATATAACTCAAACTATGGAAGCATTTTCGTCCCGATTAATAAGCAAGACGTCTCTTCTACCACACACCAAAGAGACGACGCAAACAAAATTTCCACATTGTTTTGTTTCTTCCCAGCTGTCTACCTCTGCGGGCCACATCCCCTGGCGAGCCATCGTAACCTCGATGCCGCTGATGGCCATCGTCGTGGCTCACTTTTCCTACAACTGGACCTTCTACACGCTCCTCACTCTCCTGCCGACTTACATGAACGACATCCTGGGATTCAGCATACAGCAGGTGAGAAAGGCTGCGCGACGTCTAAAAAATAATGGCATGTTTTGTTATAGATGATAAACGCAGGCAGGAAATGCCAGATAGATTCTGTTAAAAGGACGAATATTTTGATGTTTGTCCTGACAGAATGGGTTTCTCTCCGCTCTGCCGTACCTGGGCTGCGCTCTGATGGCCGTGCTGAGCGGCCAAGTCGCCGATTACCTGCGAGAGACTCGTCTCTACTCTACCATCTTCGTCAGGAAGTCCTTCTCTCTGATTGGTAATGAGAAACATTTAAAAGCATGGCTCCAACTAACCATTATTTTAGTAATTGCTTATTCTATTGATTGTTATGACGATTAATCGATTAATCGGGCTTTTTAAAACTTGGCACATTCTTCAGATTTTTTGTTCAACCACATAAACTTTTTCTTTTTTGCATAAAATTAGAAATGCATTAGAATATGCAAACAAACAAATAATTCATTTCCTTTTTTAAATAAAAATATAAACATTTTACATAGCGTTCATTCAGTGAAATTGAACCAGGTGACGTTAATGCTTTGCCACTTGGAGAGTTTTGGGTAAAACATATTTACACAAGTGTTTTATCTTAAATGCAAAGGTAAAAACACTCTTATCTTCTGAACAGTTTTGGTTTAATTGCCGCTTTGAATATGGTGTTTTTTTGGGGTCTGTGGGCTTCACTTGACGATTAATCGATTACTAAATTAGTTGACGATTATTTCAATAATCGATTCATCACGATTTATTGCTTCAGCCCTGTTTTGGTTTTGATTGAAGAAAACGCTGTTTGTTTTTATGTCAGGTATGATTGGGCCCGCCGTGTTCCTGGTGGCAGCAGGTTACACAGGCTGTAAGTACAGCCTGGCCGTGACCTTCCTCACCATCTCCTCTGCTCTGGGCGGAGTCTCGGCCTCCGGCTTTAACATCAACCACCTCGACATCGCTCCTTCGTAAGATGATGTTCGCGAACCAGTCTGCCCATCCCGCTCTGAGAGACGGCTTTTCAGAACTAGTCTACATTTTATAACGCATTGAAATGTTATTAGACTGTTTCAAAATATTGTTGTCACGCACATTAGTGAATGTTGATCAGTTGTGACTTTCATGCATGCATATTTTTCTAGGTATGCCGGTATTCTGCTGGGAATCACCAACACTTTTGCCACCATTCCTGGCATGGTGGGACCAGTCATAGCAAGAGCTCTTACACACAATGTGAGTTGGCGTTTCATGACTGAAAGCAACTGGTTTTTTTTAATTATCATTATTTCAGGTTAAGACTTTTTTTTTTCTTTCCAAGCACACCAATAAAGATGACCTCATTAGAGTCCCTCAAACTGTGAACAATGAGTCTGAAGCTTTACTCTTCCATCTAAAAGATGTGCTTTTCAACATTTGACCACTTGGGGGCGGTCATCTTCAACCTGGGACGATTTTTCATTTTTTCTATGCTCGATTTACATGAAAAATTAAATTTTTTTTCTGCAACAACTGCTTAAAGTTTTTATCTACTTGTTTGATTTCTGAGTGGAGACCCAAAGCAAACACTTCTGATAACATTAGAAGTTACTGCTCCATACACACAATTCTTTAAAGAATGCCACCATTAATGTTTAATTTACTACAGGAAACCAAGATGATGGCTTCACTAGAAGGAAGTCACAATTCAGCCGTTCTGTCTGTGCAATTCAGTGATCAAAACTGCATCATTTTTATCGTGCAGAGAACAGATGTAAGGCATTTAGAGAAATGATTCAAACACTTTTCTAACCGATCTGCTACTTTTATTTAATTTAAAGAGTTATTTTGATCTGAAACATTGCTTTGTGTGTACTGCTGTTCATCCATTTCTGTGCCGATTGTCTTCCAGAACACTATAGAGGAATGGCAGTTTGTGTTTTACATCGCCGCTGCCATCAACGTGTTTGGCGCTCTGTTCTACGCCGTGTTTGGACGAGGGACGGTCCAGCCCTGGGCGGTCCGCACAACCTACTCCCACGGTGACTGATTCGTCCTCACGTCCATTCAGGGAGAAAACTCGGTAAGACGTTTGTGCTGATGTCGAGCAGCAGAGTTCATATTTTCTGACGTAGCCATACTAAAGAAGACCCATATTTTAATAACGTGAAAATCTGATTTAAAAAATTTTACCTTATGATCTTAAGAAGAGAAGAGCTAAAAACAGTATATTTTTTTGTTCCATAGAGGACAGTAGCTGGTTTTAGTTAAAAGGTTGGCAGTTTCACAGCCACAGACTAAATGTTTGAGTGAAAAAGGCCAGTAAATGAGTCTGCATTGTAACCAGTTATCTAAGCTTCATTAGGAACTTGGCACAATGTTCTCCAAGGCAATGACGCTACAGAAGCAATAATGTTATCATTGCTTTCATTGTGTTGTCATTCAAAAATCCTACAGTAAATCCGTTTCTTGTTTTTTTTTTTTTAAACCAACAAAGATTTACACTAACAAGAAGGTTTTTTTTTCCCCCCCACTGTTTTGTGTAAAGTTTAGTAAAACATTTAACAACCCAGATGACATAAACTGTAATTTGTCACATTTTTATCTACATTTTAACTCTGTACCTGCCTCCTTTTGCATATGTGAGGTGGTTTACTTTAGGTCTTGGACTAAAGAGCCGGGGTGTGTTTGTTTTACAGATTTTCCTTTAGAAAGAAAAATAATATCTGAGTTCATCTAATGAGAGAAAAGAAACTAGCCTTATGTCAAGGTCGCCTTAAAAAGTCTTTATATTTCTGTTTGTTGTGGTTGCCTTTTTTTGCGATGTAAATGTGTTTCGGGAATTATGTCTTAATGTTTACTCTTTTTCTTTCTTTGTTTAATTGAGGGGTCACCAGGGCCCTCCTTGTAGTTTTTAGTGCTCATCAGATGAGGAAAAACGGGTTACAGTATTTCTTGAAAATAAGTTTTTTGTTTCTCAATAAGGGAATTACAGCTAAACTCTAAATCAGTGATTCAGATGAAGGGCTCTGTTTTCTCAGGTGTTTTATGCTATATATGGATTGAAAAGTCAAATAGTTTCAGTGTCAATTGAATTAGATCTAATTTCTTAAAATTAAGTTTACTTTAGTTTTTTTTTAATTGATATGTCTCATTTAAACATGTGAAACCAATGTGTTATTAATATTGCTTTTCACAAGTAGCACCACAATGGAAGTAGAAATAATGCACTTATGCCTTAATTAAGACACTTGTAGTCCAGCTCTTTAGACATATTCTGATTATATATATTCTTAATCTTTGCTTCTGTGTTGATATACAAGGAATCAAAGGGACGTTGTGTAATATGTTGTACTGTAAATGGATATGATGGTAAATAACTGCAATGGAAACATTCCAGAAAAATGTCTTTATTCACCGTCATGTAATGGAAATGTATCAAATACAGCCAGTGACAAATCTGACGTTGCTTTGGGTTTTCATTTCCAAAACAGTTTATAAGCCCATAAAAATCTGCGAAGACTTTAGAGGTTTAACATCAACGGACAAACAACATCATGAAGACCAAGCAGCACCAGATGTGATTGGGATGGTGACATGTGAATGAGGGCTGTCTTTGTGAAGCATTCTCAAGTTTCAGGAAATTTGGGGAGTATTGCTTAATTCCTCACCCAAAAGTTGAATTAAAACTAGCACAACTCCAAACCTGCCAGGATACGCTCGCCAACCTCAAGGGAACTCATCATTTATGCTGGAGCTGCAGGAAACCAAAATCCATTGACGGGTCAGCTGTCATGAACTCCACAAACCATGTCTTTCTTCAAGAGCTTTAAGCAGAAGGTAAAAGACAGTTTTTTCTTTCATAAGCTATGTGGAGAAACAGAAAATATGTAGAAGAGGAGGAGCAGGGATGACATTATCTTTTTGTTCATCATGATGCTCCCCATCAACCTTCATTGTGGACGTGTAACGCTGTTGTGATGCATGCCCTCAAAAGTTTGCAGCTGTAACTTTAGAATGTGTGACATTTAAATTGTATAAATACTTTCACAAATTATGCACAACTTAGTATATTTTGATCAAATCCACAAATATTTCAAGCAAATTGTGAAATTGGATTTACCGCTTCACAGTTGCAGTAATCATAAATGATTTACTATGAATGACGCCTGGAACTGAACTTCTCGTCAGTGGCTCGTGGCTGTTGCGTTAATTGTCGGACAGGCGCAGTAGACATGCTTGAAGGACGGCTGGGTTCATGGTGATCCAACTACAGAGCGTCCGGAGAGCAGTTTACCTCCTGTGTATTGTTGCAGCTTGCTAAGCGACTTTTCTCCGTCCGGACAAGCTTCTTAAACACTAAAACAATGCGCATGTGAGGCATTTTAATTATCGGACGCGCAGTCCAAAAAACAAACAAACAAAAATCTAAAAACTAATTTTTCTCCACTTAATGGCAGACACTGCTTTCAAGATAGTGTTACGGCACAAATGAAACTGATAACGACGGCTTGTTGATGTGGCTGTGCTCTCTATTATAAAGCGGTTAGCGAGCAGTTTTCCTCGTTGGGATGCTGAGCAGAGCCTGTTGTGCGCAGTTACGCAACACCCCCGCCTGTCCTGAGAGCTATAAACGGATCAGCGTCTCTCCGCAGCCTCTGCGCTCCTGCTGCCAACCTGACACCGGCCAGCTCTCAGGTACGACGCACCACATCAAGACAAAAACATAATAAATAAAACGACACGCATGGAGGGACGATTCGTTATAGTTCTGATGAACATCTCTATGAAGCTCTCTCTTTTTTAAGCATCATCCCGGTGTGTGTGTGTGTGTGTGTGTTTTGTTTTCATAGAGATGTGATGCAGAATGCAACCTGCTGGTATTTAATACGCACTCAGTCGTCCGCAAGCGAGCAGATGACAGAACATGGCGGAGGGCTGGCAATTCCCCTTAAATCCCTCAGCCGTTAGTTTTACCGCAGTGGCCGCGCTTTTTTAGGGATTTCCCCGCAGTTTGAGCAGCTTTTGTTTGCCGATGCGCACTGCGGCAGTGGCTATGACGTTATTTCTGGGGCATCTATTAAACCACGAAAGTGGCAGCTGTCCTGGGACTGATCCACTTCGACCTGTCTGGAACAAGATCATGTGAGGATACATGTTGCCACCGGAGCCGCCCCGTCTCGGATGCAGACAGTGGCAAACTGCATGAATAATTAAATGCCAAACTTTGCCCGTGCAAGGAGGAATTGTGATGTTTCACTTGATTAACGCAACAGTCGTGCAGTTATTACAGTCTGATCTGCATTAGCCCTCATGCAGAGCTCTGCAGTGTCAGAGAAATGGCTGCTGTACTGCCAGAGGGTTGGATCTGACAAAATGGTGGATTCTGGCTTGGAAGGGAGCAAGTACCGAGTCTGCAGTGTCAGCTGATAGACTCAGATGTGTTGAAGACAAGTTGAGATGTAAAGATGAGCGCAGGAGTTTGGATGGATGTAGGATCAGAGAGTGGGAGGGGCAAGGCGTCTTGTGTTCAGACTCAGTGTTCAGAGGTCTGACTAGCAGCATCTTGAATCATTTCTGAAAAATTAGATATTAAACATTTGAGCATCTTTTTTTTGTTTGTTTTCTGAGAACATAAGCACATTTAGCTGGAATCTTCCCTTAAAATACCTGCAATCAACTGCTTTGCCAATCAAATACATCTCAATAAGTCACCATGTCATGCAAAGGTTAACTTGCTTTGCCAATTTTAAAAATGAAGCCTAAAAGATTTATCAGTGATATTTCAAGGGTTAATTACATGTAATCTTAATCATTCAGGTTTACAGCTGATGAAAAGCAGCTTCACGGAAAATTAGATTTACACAAGACTGAATTAAAAGATTTTTAATTCTGAAATGTAGCACAGAGGTACTGAGGTGTTGGATTCCCGGCTTGCTTCAACGGCGACTCTATAGGTTCTCTGTGGAGTTTAGGTCAGGAACGTTTGTTGGCCAATTAAACAGTCACGATACTATGTTAGCATTAAAGCAGATATTGGTACCTTTGGCTTGAGGTGCCTTGAAGACAACTGTGTTGACTTTGTACCAGGCTCCTCAAGTTATCACTGGCTTTGCAACTTTTCCATTAATATCCTTGGTTTTGTGTCAGTGAGTGTCTACTGGGAAAGTCTTCTCTATATCTTTGTTGGTCATAACATTTCTGCATCAAAAATCCTTTCCGGTATAATGAGTGTCTAATATGCACTAACTTTTTAACGTGTACATATCAAATGTACATTCCTAATGTCTGGTTCATCCATTTCCTGATCTCGATAACTCAACCACAGCTTTAGCGGACTAGTGACTTCAGCCGCCGACTGTGGTCGTCATGGGAAAGGAGAAGCTCCACATCAACATAGTTGTGATCGGCCATGTGGACTCTGGCAAGTCCACCACTACAGGACACCTCATCTACAAGTGTGGTGGCATCGACAAGAGAACAATTGAGAAGTTTGAGAAGGAAGCTGCTGAGGTAAAGTAAATGGGGACAAGTTAAGAATAACCCTTTGATGCAAGTAGAGTGGCTTAGAGCTTAGAAATTGTCTTGTTTAAGACAGTCACTTGTAATAAAAAATGATCTTGATTAAAAAATGTTTTTTTCCAGATGGGGAAGGGCTCATTCAAGTACGCCTGGGTGCTTGACAAGTTAAAGGCAGAGAGGGAGCGTGGCATTACGATCGACATCTCACTTTGGAAGTTTGAGACCAGCAAGTACTATGTTACCATCATAGACGCTCCAGGCCACAGGGACTTCATCAAGAACATGATCACTGGCACCTCTCAGGTCCGCAAAATGAGTAATTACCCCAACTCTGAATGAATTAGTGGATCTGTTTTTATAACTGTTCCTAAAATAGTATTCAAAAGCCATCTTGGAGCGTATGTTCAAGATAATTTGCAATCGTTTTATAATAGTATTTTTTTTTTTTTTTTTGTACATCCTTAGGCTGACTGTGCAGTGCTCATTGTAGCGGCAGGTGTAGGAGAGTTCGAGGCCGGCATCTCCAAGAACGGACAAACTCGGGAGCATGCTCTCCTGGCGTACACACTCGGCGTGAAGCAGCTGATTGTGGGCATCAACAAAATGGACTCAACCGAGCCAAACTACAGCCAGAAGCGCTACGAGGAGATTGTGAAGGAAGTGAGCACCTACATCAAGAAGATTGGCTACAACCCAGACACTGTCGCCTTTGTGCCCATCTCTGGTTGGAATGGAGACAACATGCTCGAGCCAAGCCCAAACGTAAGCGTCTGACTCAACTCAAACCAGCGATGACGGTCAACAGCACCGCAGTAATAGGGAAGAAACTATCGTCAGGCGTACAGAACTTGTCACAGCAAAAGTTAGGCGTCTTCAACTGATTACTAGCATATTATACCGTCTATAAGTTCGCATTTCCATTGGCTTACGTAGTTTTCTATTAGATAATTTAGGATGTTTTGTGAATGTTATTTTTTTTAACAGTTAATTTTCAGATTTGTTCCATTTTTATCTTCTAGATGACATGGTTTAAGGGGTGGAAGATTAACAGGAAGGATGGCAGTGCATCAGGGACCACACTATTGGAGGCTCTGGATGCTATTCAGCCCCCAACGCGCCCGACAGACAAACCTCTACGTCTTCCCTTGCAGGATGTCTACAAAATTGGAGGCATGTAGCGCATTTACGAACATAGAGATAAAAACTCTGTTAGCACATGAGATGGAATTGAATTTTTTTAATACTGCATTCAGTTTCCTTGTAGGACAGCATGTTTTTTATTTTTTTTTTTTAAAGTCCAAAGGTGAACCATTCGATGTCTTTCACCAATGCTCATATTGTGTGGCCTCCTCTTCCTCAGGTATTGGAACTGTGCCTGTGGGTCGGGTGGAAACAGGATTACTGAAGCCTGGCATGGTCGTTACGTTTGCGCCCGTTAATGTGACCACCGAGGTGAAGTCTGTGGAGATGCACCATGAGGCACTGATGGAGGCCCTCCCAGGCGACAACGTGGGCTTCAACGTCAAGAATGTGTCGGTGAAGGACATTCGCCGTGGCAACGTGGCCGGGGATAGCAAGAACGACCCTCCACAGGAAGCTGCCAACTTCACTGCTCAGGTAGACACGACAAACTGTATTTTATAGAAATTAATACCTGTGTAGAAACATGAAACAATCTTCTGAAGTATTTATAGCATCAAGTTATTTTTGAAGTATGGTCAAAGAAAATATTTCCATTACTAAGTCACAGTGATAGGCAGTGGGATGTTCTTTTTTAGTCTATAAAACCTCAAAGGAAATTAGTAAAACACTATGTAATTACTGTTAAATCAGAACAAAAAAACAAAAAACAAAACAAAAATATAATTCTATTTACAGGCCATCCACTTTGCTTTGTAGGTGATTATCCTCAACCATCCTGGGCAGATCAGTGCTGGTTATGCTCCTGTGCTGGACTGCCACACTGCTCATATTGCCTGCAAGTTTGCAGAGCTCAAGGAAAAAATTGACCGCCGCTCCGGCAAGAAGCTGGAAGACAATCCCAAATCTCTCAAATCTGGAGATGCCGCCATCGTTGATATGATTCCTGGCAAGCCTATGTGCGTTGAGAGCTTCTCCGAGTATCCTCCATTGGGTAAGTTCAACTGGGAAGGGCTTGAATGACTTGAAAAGCTCTCAATGTCTCGCTTGGCTCCTCAAAGGTATCCAATACGGCACTGTTAAGTTGTGCTCTGCGTCGTTTTATTTTTCCCTTGAATTTCCTTCACAGGTCGTTTTGCGGTGCGCGACATGCGTCAGACTGTGGCCGTGGGAGTGATAAAAGGTGTGGAGAAGAAAGTGTCTACCACTGGTAAAATCACCAAGTCTGCTCAGAAGGCCCAGAGGAACAAATGAATGTTGTGCTGCTCTGCCGACCACAAGGTCTCCCAAGGCAGGACAGCCCTCATCCAACTCCATCTTATGATTGGCCACTTCAACTTAATAATCAAAGACTGGTTAATCATCACAATGCATCGCAAAAGCATTCGAAGGAAAGAAAGATGTTAGATCCTCAATCCATGTTGCCATACTCCCGAATCCATCTCAGTGGTTAGACTACCATTGTGTAACATGTGGAAACAAGAAGTTGAACAAAAAAAAAAAAAACATGGTACTAAATGTGAGCTGTTAATTTGGTTTATGGTAATACTTTTCTGTGATACTGAACAAATAGACTTACACTGTAAACCTTAGCTGTCTGGAGTTATGGTCCTGGGTCTCTTTACATGTTCTGCTTTAAGTCTTCACACCTACTTACTGCTCAATGTGAACCAATAGCAAGAGTTAAACATGTTAGCTAGAACCGTTTTAGTGTATTAGTGAAACATCTGTTGTATTTAAGCTTTAAATACCACTTAGAAGAAGTTTAAGCCTGTCCTTGTGAAGGGACTCAAAACAGCCTCTCTTTTTGACTCCTGAAGCACTTTGATTGGCATTTTTGCTAATTTTGCACTTTCACCGAGGAATACTGAATTGGCATAAGCTACTGCACCTTATTGTGAGACGGCATGAGCCTCTTTGCAACATTAAACATCTTTCAACCAAAGTACTTTGTTGTCTGGTAGTACTATGTTTGTATCTGAAGCTATGCATTTAGAAAGTCAGAAAATTCCATTAATTCAAGCTTATAGCCACAGGATGTAGCTGTTGTCACAGGAATAAAAAACATCTTTTTTTTTATAATGATGGAAAAAAAACTGCACATAAATCCACTCAATGAAAAGATATCTAATCTGTGAGAAAGTAAATGACTGAATACAACTGCGCATGGAAGAGCTCGAGGGCATTCAACCATATATGGTAGGGGCGTGTAACAGGAAGCCTGGCAGTATATTTTCAGCAGCGCGGTTTCATTGCTTTCATTTCCTCATCATGAGTTGCAGAGAGAGATCTCGTCAGGCAAAGAGCCCTGACTCAACACAATGTTCGGACTCTAGAAAGGAGAAACGGGAAACCATCGGGAGGAAAAAGAAAGAGGATCCTCTGAAGCCAAACCATGCCAAAGAAAAGCCGCCTGTGAAGGAAACCACTAAAGAAAAGGGCAAACATTTGACGAGGGAGCATAGCAGAGAACAACAAACGCCTCCAGAGAAGACTAAAACCCAAATCCATTCCAGCAGGTCCACATCAGTGAAAAAACCTCCTTTGCATAGAGACCTGGAATCACAAGCTACAACTATGAGGTCAGAGACGGCAAAGGCTTCTCTCAAGACCACTAAACCTAAAGCTGGTGGTAAGGAAGAGACCCTAACTCGCTGTACCAAGGCTGCAGGAAAGATGGAAGGCGCACAACTTGAGGAGAAAAAGATAGATAGACCTTCAGGGGGGAAAAAAGAAACAGCTGCTGAAAAGTCCTGCGATACAGAACATGCTGACAAAATAAAGCCAAAGATGCTGAAGACAAGATCAGTTTCAGAGGACTCTGTCCTACAGTCTACTTTAGAAAAACTGAAGATTAGGGCAAAGGACAAATCAGATACGAGTAAAGTTGTGAATGATTTTATAGAAAACCTAATTAGGCATTTAAAAAAGGAAACCATATGTTTTCAAGACGTAGACAAACCGCTGCGCACAGGAAGCTATTATGAAAACCTTAAGGTGAGATACAACTGCTAACATTTTCTCAGATTTATTGAATGTGTTCCACAGCACAAACATTTTTAGAAATGCCATCATCTGGTAACCATAACGTCACTAAGTTATTTATGCCAAATGACATTCTTGTTCACACAGATCTTAGATCCTGACGAGTTTGACGTTATGCTTCCAATGCCGGTTGAACGAGTTCAGGTCGAACCATTTCGGGAAAACGGAGCCTTCTACAGCGTGGCATTAAAACGTGGCAATAGCCATTTAATGAAATTCCAGCAGAATGATGTTTTATCCGCAAGCGAAATGCTTCAAGAGTTCAGAAACGAAGTGAAGAAATTTGCCAAAGGATTTCCAGGTTAGTGCCCAACTTGGGGGGCTTTGTTCTGCGTTTGCATTTTATGTCAAATTAACCTAATCAAACAAATATTTTACAGATATTTCATGAATATATCACATTTCCAGTAATTACATGCATTTTTCAGGGGGTGAGGTGAATATAAACCAGTCATCATTTTGTAATGAAAACTGTCATTCTTGCTTTAGCGTGGACGATTGAGAAAAAAAAAGGAGGCTGCCCTGCAGTGACCTTGACCCATAAAGTGGGCTCAGTCACCATTTCCCTCGATGTTGTTCTCTGTCTCAAAGTGACATCAAGCTGGCCGTCTTTCACCAGTGACGGCTTGAAAATTGACCAGTGGCTTGGGACTAAAGTGAAACGGGAGTACAAATGGAAACCTTACTACCTTGTGCCAAAATACGAAGGTAGAGGCAACGTGGAAAACGACGGCGTTCTTAACAAAGGTGAGTGCAACTTTACAGAACTTCTGAAATGAATTATCCAAGTGTTGGCAGACTGAAAAGAGGATTAGGAATGTCTAATACAATAGGTTAAAGAGTCTACATGCTATCTTACTAGACCAGCCTTACTTACACTGCAGCTAATGGACTGTTTTGTTTGTCTTTCCATCGCAGATGCCTGGCGGATTTCATTCTCCCACATTGAGAAGGATATTATAAAGAAACATGGATCGGAGAAGACATGCTGTGAAAGAGGGGGAGCAAGCTGCTGCAGGCAAGACTGCTTACACATATTTTGCAAACACTATTTTTTTTTATGTAATTAACATAATTACAGAATTAAAAACAGCCTCGGCAAAAGATATAACCAGATTTTCTTTGATGGAAAATCCAGGCCCTCTGATAACATATTTTTTTTAATCACGTGTGGGATTCATAATCTCAAAACGTTTTTCAGTTCTTTATCAATTCTCAAGTGTATTTATTCGAGTTTTTTTTTTTTAATCCAGAAAACACTGTCTGAAGCTCCTCAAGCATCTCCTGCATCTGCTGAAGGAAAACGACCCTTCATTTGCCAAGTTCTGCTCCTACCACGCCAAGACGACGCTCCTGCACGCCTGCTGCTCCAGAACCAGAGACAGCGACTGGGGAGCGTCAGATCTCAGTCGGTGCTTCGGCCTGCTCCTGCAGGACTTCGAAAGCCACCTGAGACGTGGTGAACTCTACAACTTCTTCATCCCCAGTCAGAACCTTCTCTCTGGTCTGGGGAAAACCCGCTGCAAGCATTTGGCAGACTGCGTCAAGGAGCAACGAGAAAGCGGCTTCCCCATCTTTGACACATATCTTCAAAATCCATGTTAAGCAATAGATCGGGGAATTCTGATCCCGAGCTCAACGTTCATGTCAGATCAATTTCACTGATGTGAGAGAGATTTTACTGGGGGGTTTTTTCCTGTTAAAATACAAAACAAAAAAACTAAATTATTTAAATATTTCTTTTTTATTAAATATTTAAAGAAACGGAGTTTCTATTGCTTCCACTAATTCCTCTTAAGAAACACTATATAAACACATTTACAGTCGCAGTAGTTATTTTTACGTCACATAGATCTGCTTTTAATATTACAAAGGTTCAGGGGTTTATTAACATTTGAATGAAATATATTCATAATCAGCAGATTAACCTACTGCAATGGCCCCAATGAAATCTGCTGTACAAGCGTTAGTTGTCCACCTATTAATTTTTTCCCCCAGTCTACAAACTTATACCAGATTGGTTCTGATTCACAACACGAGATGTTAACCACTCCTATCAACACAATCCCACTCAGGTCCTTGGTGGCTTCGTCTTAGTCGTACCTTGTTCATGAGGTGAAACTGGGTGTTGCAAAGTCATTTTCTTATGTAATCCATTGTGCATATTTGTTTAATGATAAAAAAATACCAGTTACACTAATAATAAAGGGGGAAAAGTCATCTGGTGACTGATATTTATGCACCGTTTAGTTTTTACTAAATGAACCCAAATAAACATTTTACAGTGTAGCCATTTGCATGTTTTGTGGTTGTCTAATGACCAACTCTGCAAAATTTTATTTGGGTGGCATAAAACGATCTCACATTTTGAGTTATAAACCGTCATCTGATTTAAATGTTCTAGGAATACAATTTTCTTCAAATGTGAAATTGAACTTTGGCCCCATCTCCATAAGTTTTGGCATTTTATCAAAGTTCACTGTTATTCAGTTTACCTGTTTTTTTTTTGTGTTTTTTTTTGCAATGCATCACCATCTCCTTCCCTTAGTGACGCATTTATGCTGCTTAATGTCGATGTTTTTCTTTGTAAGATTATAAAATTTGGATTAAAATAAAGTAAAAATAAAAAAGAAACTGAACTCTAGCATTTCTTTGACATGCGGCTCATGTTGTGATTGCGGGCATTACTGGGTGGCCATATATAATCCAACCTGCTCGGGAAGGGGAATAAATCAGTCATTTGTAAAAGATTTCTGATTCCTGATAGAAGGCGAATGGCACACAGCAGTTCTCACAAGACCTTACAGTAATCCACATCTTAAGTTAAATATGTCCAATCCACAAAGATAACTGCTTTATATTACACCAGTTGCATAAATAATAAGAAATAAGCATGTACTGGAATAAAATGTACCTGCAAAACAGGTTAAATAAATTAGCAAAACAGAAACTTACAGCTTTCTTGGTCTCATGGTAATTTATAAGGACGTTAAGAATTACTCATACAAGATAATCATCACAGTCACTGAATGTTACAACATTCAGTGACTTTATGACGTTCACAGAATTTACAGCTTTAAGTTAGTGTTGGAAGGCAATTACATTAGTTACTCTATATGCTGCACAAGAGCCTTCATGCTGTGGGTCAACTAAAATCTTACCTTTGAGTTTGGTAGAAAGGTAATGATTATGAAGTTTTATTTGTTTTGCTTCTTCAGTCTTTTCAAACTTATCGTGACCATGCTGGCCTCTCAGGAGGATTTTGTCTAAGTGTTGGAAGACACTTATAAGATTAGATACTCTACATTCATTGCACCACTGCCTTTTTGCCGTGGTTAAAAGTGAAGAAAAGATAATTTACAGGGTTGGGAAAATAGTAATGTTTTGAAGTTTAATTTATTTTCTTCATCTTTTCAGTCTGCAAAATTCTTGATACAGTGGAAAGACAGGAAGCAATAAAAATTAAACATTTTGTTTTTTTCCTTTACAATTACAGAAAACCTCGACCTTTGTAATTAAATATTTTGAACGACAACTTAAGATGCACACTGGACAGGATGTTTCTTCAAAAAGAGAATTTATTTAACACGTTTCCCCCCCAAAAAAATTCCACACATATTCAGTCTATAGAAACAAGGCTGATGACACAGAAAAAACAAACACTGGACTAAGAACAGTGCAATCTGTTAACCTTTAAACTTGTATGAAAAACAATAATGATGTCTACCTGGCAAAACAGACATTTTTTAAAATAAATTTTAAGCAAAAGAATAAAAAAAAACAACTTATGTACAATCAAAAGAAATTACAGCCAGCTTTAGACTGTATTCCAACCTGCTGAGAAAGAAAAAAAAACAAAATGTCACATTTCCAAAGTAACACAAAAATACATTTTCATTATTTTCTGTTTTTACTAATAGTCTGTGTGTCACATTTTTATTGACGTTCACCAATCTTAATAGTTTAGTGCTGCATGACGGTACATTTTCCTCTTACGTGATAAAATTATTCCACATAAAGAAAGTTAGTTTGCTTTCCTGACAAAAGTATTAGTCAGAGCCTAGTGGTTGCTAAGACTCTTGACAACAGAGCATTAAGTGTTGTGAGAGAGGATGCGATGATGTTTGAATACATTTTTGTGTGGAGGTTAGCTTTAAATTACAACCACTTCCCAGAAACAGTTTTATTTTTGGTGCAGCTCCAGCCTTTCTGCGATATCCACATGTAGGGCTGTGGCAATACACTAACCTCACGATACAATACGCGGTATTGTATATTGTGATACAATATGATATTATTCAATACATTTTTATGATTTTATGAAAGATTTTAGAGAAAAAGTGATTTTGGTGACATTTTGTGACTGTTCCACAGACTTGCATTGAATTAATTTAATAGATGTTTTTGTTATACATTTGCTTTGTTAAAATGCTAATTGTGTGACTTTGTGTATTTGCTTATGCAGACAAGAAACTTTTTTTTATGTCTTATTCACTTATATTATACAATGTAATTTATCCATTTTGTTGTTTCACTGTATGTCATTTTTAATGTACATGTGCAACTGGGTAAAAAATGTCATGTGTGATAGCTGTCATTTCATTCATGTGAATTTGACACAAAACAAAGTAGGATTTAATGCATCGATACTCGCAGATGAAAAATCGATACTTTTTGAAGAAAAAAAAATATCGATAAATATCATACAATTACACAGTCCTATTCACATGGTTGTTTAGCGTAGGGGTGTTCACATCCAGTCCTTGAGAGATACCGTCAGATGCATCCATACTCCAACAGACTGGGATCAGCTCTGAACAGGCCTGAGAACGAGCCATTCATTTGATTCAGGTGTGTTGGAGCAGGGAAGCATCTGAAAGTTGCAGGACGGCAGCTCTCGAGGACTGGATCTGAGCTTTAGAGAGCGTGCAAACTTACATCTCCAGAGATTAGAATCGCCAGTTTTGGCCTCTGTCATTGCCGTCTCTCCGTCCACCGCCTCCTCTTCCACCCCATCCATGTCCTCTTGGAGTATACATCTCTCTCTCCATCTTGTGCTTCTCGTATCTCTCTGCCATCAGCACCAAGTCTTCTGGGACGTCCTGAAACAACATCATGTGATGTGGGTTGCTACCCAACATTTACACATTCAGATACTACACCAAATGCCAGCATTGTTAGTGTCTTCCCTTAAATGTTGCATATATAATTTAGATTTCATATCATTACAAGTCAGTTACATCAATGTCATTGAATAACCTTCCTTTGTTGACTGATATACATACATTTATTGGTCAGTGTTTAGGGCAACACTTTTCAGTATTGATATTTTCCATTTAAACCTTCTGATAAACAATTTGCAAGTATTTACTTGTCCTGCTCTCTCCAGGATAGAAATCAGCTCTGCGGCCATCCTCCAGTTATCTCTAGTTAACAGAGTAACGGCAGCACCGGATCGTCTGGAATAAAAATGCATCCCCGTCACAACTAACCCAGAGTAAGCCAAAGGTTACGCATGTAGATGGTTAACACCGTCGATCTCTTACCCTGCTCGGCCTGTTCGGCCCACACGGTGGACGTACTCTTCAATGTTTCTTGGGAAGTCGTAGTTAAAAACATGCGTGATGTCATGGACATCCAACCCTCTGGAGGCCAGATCTGTGGCGACCAGGATGCGAACCCGACCTGAAAAAGTGAACACAAACACTAAGGGTGCATTCACACCAGCCCTGCGTAGTCTGCTTTAATTGAACTCTGGTTTGTTTGCCTTTAAAGTCCAGTTTGTTTGGAGAGGTCTGAATGTGCAATCAAACTCTGACGGGAAACAAAAAAAAGCGAATTCTGGTGTAGTTTGAATTTTTATGTAAATTCTAAGCGGACTGGAAACCGCCCCAAAAGCAGGAAGTGGACTATAACGCAGGGAATTCTAGGTAAATAAACCCAAAACAAAGTCTAGCAAAATTCAATGTATTTTTCTGTTAATTAATGTGGTAGACCAGCAGTTCCTTAATTGGGAAGTGGAAGGAAATGGTTCAAGCCTTTTACGAGTAAAAACCTAAATATTGTGGCATGCATTTGTATTATGCGCCATTAATTTGACCTTTCAAAATCAGTGATTCCCCAACCCCGATCCTCAGGGCACACTGCTCTGTACGTTTAAGGCGTTTCCTTGTTTCAGCCGAGTCGATTTCAATTGATGGCAGATTAACAGGCAATGGCTGAACTGCCATCAGCTGAATCAGGTGCATTAAAGCAGGGAAACATCTACAACATGCAGGACAGCCTGAAGGACCAGGGTTGGGAAACACTGGAACTAAATGAAGTCCGGTGCAACAAATTGCTTTCAAAAAGGACTGGTTTGGGGGGGAAAAGTCTTATTTAACAAAGTATTTATCAATATCAAATCTATTTAAAATATGTCTGATTTAAGATCTATCAAGTGCCACCATGAATGAAATTTACATCAGAAAAAAAACACTCCAAATATAGGAGATGTCTGGGAGAACTTACAGAATTACAATTAAGCACAGCAAACACTGTGAACTCAGCTTTGTGCCCAAGAAAAGGCAAAAAAAGCAGGCTAGAATTAGCAGATAATTACTGATTTTTGTGATTGTAATAATTGAATCACAGAATGCAATGAAGGTGCTCATGTGCACAAAAAAAAGTAGTTTAAGACCTGTAATGAACATATTTAAGGCCAACAGACATTGTTTTAAATTAAATTTTAATCAAACAAATTTAGGACTTTTAAATGTTGAAAATTAATAAATGACGGTTTTCTGACATACTCTCCTTAAAGTCCCGGAGAGCCTCTTCCCGGGAGCTTTGTTCGCGGTCTCCATGGAGACACTGCACAGCAATACCTTGCAGAGACATGTCACTCGACAGGTCGTCTGCACTGGTTTCACAGAAACACAAACACAGAGGGCACACAGTTGGTGCAGGTTCCTACAGTAGTTGTGGCTCATCTTTTAAAAGAAGTGGTCATCTCCTCACTCACGTAATCTTCTTGCCCACAAAGATTAAGACTTTATCCTGGGGTTGCATGTTCCTGATGAAGTCAAAAACATACATCTTTTTCTCCTCCTCCTTAACAATCTCTAGGGTCTGCTGCACCGTGTTTACTGCCTGATGCACAGATGGAGAGACGCAAAGCATGAAGCACGGGGAAACAAAAGACGAAATAAAAGTGAAGCACAAACAGAATGTTTTCACTTCCTCTTACAGCCAAGTCCAGAGTTCCCACATAAACCATCATGGGATTCTTTAAATAGGATTTAGCCAATCTTCTTACACCTGTGGGCCAGGTGGCACTGAAACATGAAGCCAACAATAGCAGTTCAGTTTTCAGTCTTTTACATCATACATTTGATATTAAATTGGGAAGGAAACTGAAACACCAGGAAGAATATTTACAGTTAGCTAAGAATAAGCAGTGAAAGGATTCTTTACATTACTTTCTATTGTTAGAAACATCCTTAAATGTCTGATTAAATTATATCTGATGATTCTCAAAATCCAACTTCTTTTCAGCCATGATGAAACATTTTTATGTTCATAAACACAGATTACTCCAGCAAAGCTATTTTGGCCAACCCCTCAAGAGCTGCCCTATCTTCTTTGCTTTGGATTAAGTACTAATGTCCCTACTATGATTAAAAACTGAGGTATACCTGGTCATGACTGTCTGCCGGTCTGGACGAATGTCCAGCAGAATCTTCAGAATCTGCGGTTCGAAGCCCATGTCGAGCATGCGGTCAGCCTCGTCCAGCACCTTTCCCCCCCACCCCAACAATCACTTCAGCATCAAAACTTTTCCAAACGGCATGTAAAAGTAGATAAAAGTTCAGATTTAAACCTTTTCAGTACAAGAATTTCTAAAAAACACAATCGTCGAAAAGAAAGAGGCATTCTGTACTGCAAATGTTGGAAAAGAAAAAGCAATAAAAGCTGACCAAGTAGGTGATGGAGCGTAGATTGATGAGGTCGTTCATCTGTAAGTCGTTGAGTCGGCCAGGTGTAGCGATCACGATGTCCACGCCGCTCTTCACCAGGTTGATCTGTCCTCTTCTGTCTCCCCCTCCGTAGACACAGATGCTAAGAGACGGAGGAAAAGAAGGACACTGTGATTCTATCAAAGCACAAGTAACTGATCCTTTACCACAGGTTTACCTTTTGTATCCTTTGAAGCTGTACTTGCTGCACTCTGCTTCAATCTGTAGAGCAAGTTCTCTGGTCGGGGTCAGCACCAACATGCCCGGGCCTCCCCTTTCAGCTCTGCGTCTATTGTTGAAACGAGAACACAAGGGTTTTAATAAATGCACAAAAAATAATCCACATGATCATTTTCATGAAAGCAAAAAAGTTCTGAACTCACACAGGCTGTCCGTCCATATGAATGAAGCCCGGCAGCAGGTAGGCCAGAGTTTTCCCTGTTCCTGTCTGAGCAATCGCTATCAGGTCCTCCCCGATGAGAAGCACCGGCCAGGCCTGAGACTGGTCAACGGGTTGTGCAGCAGGTCATCAACCATGTTAATACAAGCTGCACTTTTACCAAATTAAGTAACTTCAAAATGTACACAGGTGTTCAAGTCGGTTCTTAAATGGCGTGTAAATCCTAATGGTCCTCATTTGAACTTAATGAAAGGACCAGAGTTTGGTCATGTTCGGTTGACAAAATAGAAACTTTGGCTTAATTACTGGTAAAAATGGAAGCTGATAAAACTTTAGCAAAACTCCTTTGAGGGTTTTGGTTCAAGGCCACAGGGGTTTCTTTGAAAGAAGCCTGAGAAAGAGACTCCCTGAGATGAGGGAGTTGGAGGGGAGGCGCCGTTTACGTGACTGAAGATGATATCAAAGAGAATTGTGTCAAGTTTCACTTCTTCATTTTCTTCCTTCTCTAGCCTGATCTCTGAGAATAAATGATTCTGCTATTACTTTGATTTTATAAATTTAATTATTATTTATTGATTTTACAAGTTAATTAAATCAAAAATATCCACATATAAATTGTTCTGAGACTCTTTGTTGGTACTTCTGATGTGGTGCAGTAAAATCAGCAACAGAGTTGGGCTTTATGAAACCGAAACAATGACTGAAAGGTCTGTTCAGAAGAGTCACTTGCTCAAGCTCACCTGTGCAGATAAGCTGTGCAATAAACCTAGTGCTTCAGCGCAAAGCAGAAATAATGTTAATGATTGGTGCAGCAGCTTCCAGTTGCTGCACCAGCACAATATAGAGTTCTCTAAACATCCCATTTTCACTTCACTCTCCTCTTCTGTTATTGTGAAATAAAAGGCAAACTTAACAGGATGACAATGCAGTTTAATTTCATCCTACATCCGTATAAAAATTTGACAAAACATGAACATAATCAGGCTATCTGCAGGTCAAATTTAAAACTTAAGACATTTTTAATGTAAACTTGAAGTACGTTTAAGGCAACAGAAGTGAGCCAGAGGCAAAAACGAACAATGTCCAGCCAACTGGTGATACATTTGCACTTACCCATGATGGATGCAAAAAAGCTAAGCTCATATTTATGTCTAAACGCATCAATTTATGGCTTTTTAAAGATGCATGGACACCTTGATGAGTGAGGGTTTAAGGAGTATTTACTGGGTGACAGTAAATATTTAGACATCTACTACTTAGAAAAGAAATAAAAACAATCAGACGTTATTGTAAAGTCACAGAGATTGTTAGGCGATGCAAACAAAGAGAGAAGAGAAAAACATCCACCTTTGATGTTTAGAGAAGCTTAAAAAGAGCAACTTCAGAGTAGAGGAAGAAAAATAGTGAAACCTGAATGTGCCATGCTTCGTCAAGAGGAAATGGAAAATATTTAGTGGCGATTCACACACAAGAATCTGGTTTCACTTTTTGACAATAAGAGAGGTACTTTCTACATACAAAGAAAAAAAAGAAGTTCTCCCAGCTGTTAGTGCCATTCGTGCACTTTCATTTCTTCTGATGGGGACTACAGATACGAATTTCATAAATGGGCCTAAAACAGATAAGGATTCCCAACAATAAAAGTGAAGGACCATTTGCATCGAGTCTGAGCTTAGCACAACGCTCCGAAACAGAAAAAAATGCATCAATGTTAGATAGTCTGATAGCACCGCTCTAAAGTTTGTTTCATTGTTTCATCTGCTGATGAGAATGTTTCATTTTGTTCTAAAAATTGGATTTGTGTAAAAAAAAAAAAAAAAAAAAAAAGATAACTGAAAACATGTTATTTCATGAAATTGTGTAAGTGCTTGGATAATACCTGGATGGGGGTTGGCTTGACAAAACCAACACGCTCAATATTCTCCATAATCTCTGGATACGGTTGGAAAGCCTCCAGAAACGTACGACAGGGATTAGGAATGGGTCGCTTCTCTCCCTCCTCCTTTATGTCATCTACAAATATATTGTTATTTTCCTTCCTGCAAAAATAGGGGAAAATTTGTTTCACATCACAAAGTGGTCAGATTTGGTTTACTGTATTTAAAGAGGCAGCAGGCAGATTGTTTTCTGTGGTAAATACATTTATTATCCAGTGTTTAGGACTTGATCAGAAAATTCAAAACTGACAAAAAGGCAAACAGCTTTACTAATGGTACAAAAAATATTAAGCCTCTGTTGTTAGGTACTTTGACGGTAATATTTTAAAAAATTCCCCACAGACAACTTTTTCTGTTTAGTACCAGTATTAGCAAATGTCAGGGGAAATCAGCAGAGAACAGCCAAGTGCTTCCACAGGACAGACGCAAACATCTGGAGGACAGACGCAAATATCCGGCCTGCGGCTCACATACCAACTCTGAAAGAGCAGTTCCTGCAGTTCCTGTTCTTATGTGGTTTAAGCCACACAAAGTAGACAATTAAAAGATGACTGAGCGCCTTGCCTGGGTGTCAGGTTCTGTCTGTTTCAGCAGACAAGAAAAAGCATTTTGCCTGCTGTAGCTGTAAGGTTCCCCCTTACACTTCTTAAAATTGCTGCTCATTAAATACAATATTATTAGTTTTGGTCACTGATGTTAGTATAAGTCGGACAATAAAAGAAGAATCTAGAGGAAGCTTCAGTGTTTGAGAATAAAATTGGATTTTTATCTATAATAAAAGGAACAGCCAGATGTAAAAAAAAAAAGAAGTTACCTCCATGCAGCGACTTCATCAGGTGTGAGCATGGACACACTCGCTGCTTCTGTGTAAAAGTTCTTCTTCAGCGGTGGGAGGTCTGAGAAAAGTTTGAGAACATCAACAGGAGCTCGATCAAACTCATGGATGACACGCATATATTTTGTTTTCACTGGAATCATTATTTACACTTGGGTACATAACGCCAAAGCAGTTCAGCAATAAAACGCATTACTGACTGAACTCGGCGTGAATCGGCTGCCCCACCTTTCCACTTCAGCTCCTCAAATTTTTTCCTGTTTTGTCGGATGTCGTTCCAGTCAATGGCCGAAGATGGCGGGCCGTCGCTTGCAGCCTGCGGCGCCTCCTTCGACCAGGCGGAGTCGTTCCTGTTCATCCCTCCTGTACCCGCTCTTCCTCCAAACCTTTCCCCGTCACTGTACCGGCCTCTACCTGGACCTCAGAAACAAAACGCAGTACCAAGAACTTGAAGAAAGTGTATTGACCACCAGCAGCAGGAAAAGGAAACTCGATGTTTGACCAGAAAGTAGTACTCTTTTTTTTTTTTTGGAGTCTTTCTTTGCACATCCTCCGAATCTACAAATTATGGATCTGGCTAACTGGTCTCTCAATGCAATTGATCAAATTTTCTCAACGAGAAGAATGAAGGCTAAGGAGAAGGGATTAGGTGTATTTTACAGAATAACACACTGATTAACACGTTATATTGTAGGAAAATAAGCCTTTTAACTCATGGTCTTGTAGGCCCAGATGTTCACCCTTACAAAACTGCCATAAGTAATTCAGTTTATTTGTAGTGGATGTCAGTTTTTTTACTTCATGTTTTTTATTTAATCACCATAATATTGTTTAAAGCTCCAGCTTGAAGCCTTATCAGTTAGTTTTCCCCAGTGAAAGTAAAATTCACCACTTCCAAAAGAGACCAATATGTACCGTAAGTAGAAGAGCCGCCTGCAGTCAGGTCTTCAATCATTCCTCTGGCCTTTTGCTGAGCAGCGGACGAACCAGAGATGGACACTTCTCCATCGTAATCTCCCCTGGTAATCTTTAAAACCAAAACAAAAAATATTTACATTTTACACTGGAAATATCCTAAGACATGCTCTCAACTGTGTCTTAAAGTTACATTTTAAATAAAGTATTCAGGAACACAGACTAACTTATAAGTGTGCAGTTTCTGTTTAAATATAACTCAGGTTTTTATACGTTTATTTACTTCCTGTTGGGAAAAACGTTGGTGCCTCACTTTTGTTTCAACAAAACCATTTTTGATTCAGGTTTAGCTGGATGTTTGTCCAACTTAGGCTGATAGTTTGTAAGTTATTGTTTTTAATAACATATCAATAATAAACTCTGAGGGTTTGATACAAAAGCAAATGGTTTTCTAACCCATGGATAAGATCTTTCATGTGGAAGATTCTAAAAATAATAGTAAGACTGGAATGCTTGTTGCAAGCTTGATTTTGACCCTTAAAACAAGCATTAAAAAAAAAAAGATTAAACAATACATTTCATAGTTATTGTTATGGGTAGATTTTTAAAATAGTCAAATCACCACAGCTGGTAAAGTCCAATCCAGTAAACATGTGGCTTACTGAAATGGTGTCCAAACCTTTTGCCAAGAGAGCTTGAGTTGCTAAGTTGAAAGACCGTAGGGCCACTAAAATATATTTTCTTCACATTTTAAAACAAAGTTTTATCTGCTCAATAGTAAAATAAAAAAAAGTACATTTTATTAAAGTCAACAAATTCAAGAGAAGCAAGATCTGCCTTTGAGAAAAAGTAGGTCGATGTACTTCGTGGTTCTAGTTACTCCAAAATTAAGATAAATACAAAAACGTCCTTAATAAACGGGAACCTATTTTTTTGTAACTTATGCAATAAGCAGTTGTAATTCAACCCCAAAGCGTTTCCAGTGTGCAACGAGGACGCCGTTTCTGGCGGTCCTACTCGCTTCCTGTTAGCACTTGCCTTGATCCGAGCACCGCTGCTCTCTTCAAGTTCACGAATTTTAGCTCCGCCGCGACCTGTGAACACAGTTCAATGTTAAACCTTAACAAGCCAGACTTCAAAACACAAATAAAACATTTAAAAGTGTTTTTGCCCGATTCAGTAAAATTAGCCGCTTAAGAAACGGTAAATATTTAAATGGGGAAGAAGTTAAAACGGTAGAAAATAATTAACTTAGCATAATTAGCAGACCAAATAGCAACGTCTGTTTTAAGCTGAGTTCAGGTTTTAAGCTTACCAATTATCCTTCCAATGGACATATTTTCCACTTTGAAAGTAAGAGGCTGGAATCCGTCGGACATTTCGTTCCCTCTCCGACGGTCTCCAGGCCCCCCGCCGCGGTCTGTTTCACCTCTTCGGCTCCTGAACTCGAACGCATCTCGGCGGCGCTCAACTCTCGCCTCGTTCGGTTCTCTAGACCAGGTTTGACTTTTTAGACCGGAATAAACACTTCCATCTCCTTGGCTATCTTTTCCCAATAACGTGTTGTTAGTCGCAGATAGTTTAGGGGCAGGTTTCTCAATGGCAACACCGTGCTTGTCGTACTCGTCCTCCCAGTCAGACATTTTAAATTCTGCTGCGCCACCATCAACCCTGAAGTCTCAAAGAAATCTTTCTCACTTCCTGTCTGGGCAGGAACCAGTTAAATATACGTTTATGTTTTTGCGTGTGTGTAATTTTGTGCATTTTATAAGATTATACATGTGGAAGAAGTATTTGTCTTATTGTCTTTTAAATTAAATGACTAATGCATGGTGTGTTTTTTACGGTGTTTTTGAACGGAATTTGATTTGATGATTAGGGACTGATAGTTGCAATAAGGTGTTCAACTGATAGTTGCAATAAGGTGTTCAACTTCACTTCAGAAACAAAATAATGCAACTTTATTAGCATCGTGCTATGTTTTATTTTTATTTATTATATTATTATTATTTTAGCATTAGTTCATAATACATTACATTAAATTCACTGAAAGATCCCGTGGAGTCTGGTGAAAGTTCCCTTCCAGCTGCCAGAAAGCTCTGCTGCAGTTGAAACTAAAAGAAAGTTGCATTGTGAAAGTTATGGTTACTTTTCAGGTAACCTTTTGAGAAATGCTCCCTGAAGGTTCTCTAAAGAAAAGTTGCAGATAACTTTCAAGAACACTTGATTCTTCCAAGAAAAACGGTGTGTTGAAACTTATGTTCAGGGGGATGTTCCTTAGGGTTAACCTGTATTGAATGAAGGTTATATGCTTTTTTTTTATGTTTAGGGAATATATCTGCTGTGAAAATAATCATAAAGACCAACCATAAAGAATTTTGTAGTCATCATTCAGGGAACTCTCCAAGAAAACATTCATTGATAGTTACACTGTAAATGTTAAAACTAACCTCTGGAGAAGTTTTCTGGACGTTGACTTTCACTGAACTTCCCTTAAACCATTCGTTAAATATTCTACTCTATTAGAGCTTTGGAAAAATATATTTTTTGGTTCTATCTGGTGAAGTTGATGAATACTGGATAGATGTGACTCCCCCTTAAAATGATTTAGAAAACATGCGAGAAACAGTTTTGTTAATCCATACTTTATTAATGAATAATAAAATCATTTTTGCATTTCTCATCCAGAGAATATAATGTGCACTTTAATAAATTAATTTCAAAGAAATAACAATGTTAACATCATCAAGCTTTAAGGCCAGCTGTGTCATAAATTACTGTTCAAACAGTAGAGAAATTAAGTATTTTCGGCCATTGAAGTCATCAAGTCTCAGGCTTAACGCCACACGACTGGATGCCCAGTTCAAGATGAGCAGTTTGACTTAAGTACAATCTGATATAATAGGTTGTAGGCGATGTATGGAAATAAAAGCAGTTATTTCAGCAAAAAGGCACCCTTAAGCAATTTACAGATTGCAAACATTAGCATGTCGCATGGGAAGTATAGCCTCTTTAGTTCCTCAGCATTCTAGCTATCTGAGTCGATTGGCTGATAAAGTTTCCCAGTCAACCATTAAACACATTACATCTGTTCCAAAATCATGCAGGCATGAACATACCATGTCACATTGCCAGACCCCAGCATTCACTATAAGCTGCACTGTTTGTGATGAGAATGTTTTCTTTGCACCAGAATGAAATTTTATATGGATTAAAGAGCTTTACAAAAATCACACAAATGCTAATTGTTACCATTTTTTCTGAAAATAATACTTGCTCTAACCTTCAGTGTTAAATTAATTAGCAATCCGCTTCCAAAACGGGGGCAAACGCAGAGGAAGTTACGACGTCAATAAAGGAAGTAACTGACAGTAAAACATATTTTAAGACAAGAGTGACTGTGCCAAAAATGAACCAATATCCAAATCAAACACAGAAGATATTAAAATGACTGAAATAGTTGGTGGAGGAGTAAAAAAAAAAAAAAAAAAAATTATATATATATATATATATATATATATATATTTATTTTTTTTTTACAAAAATTTGAAAA
>NW_015115150.1:42696-48915 GCF_001443285.1 Poecilia latipinna | reverse complement strand
AAAAAAAAAAAAAAAAAAAAAATTTGAGGGAGGAGAAAAAAAAAAAAAAAAAAAAAATATATATATATATATATATATATATATATATATATGTATATATTTGCAGCAAAATTGAGACAAAAAGGCATCAGTTATGTCAAACATTTTCCAAAGTCTGCCAGTGAACCTTGATTCACTTGTGCAACTTTACGATCTAATGTTTACAAATTGTTTGTAGAGGTAATCCGAAAAGGACACCAGATGGTTGTTGAACCGACCTGACAATTTTGTGGTTCTCATCAACAATAACTTGGATTTTTTTTTTTTTAAATAATCAGGATATCTGAATAAAGCAAGAAAATGTGCATGCTAAATCAAAAACTGCACATCCTGCTCAATAACACCCTCCTTTCAATTCGAATTGTTCAAAAGGGGTATTTAATCAGTGCAGGAGCTTTTAATTTTGACTTATACAGGAAAGGGAAACATCAGATTCCAGTGAAGTGTTGCATGCGTTGCGTTGACATAGTAGGTGGCTATTTTATTAACTCATAAAACAAATATACCCTACCAAAATATTACAAATTAAAAGTAAAACAAGGTTCAAGAAGGCAGAATATGTTTGCATGTTTGACATTGACATCAGCAGTTCCACACATGCAGCATCTCATGCATGATCGAGAAGGTCCACTTTAGTAATCTTTGCTAAATCCGCATTCAAATCATTACCATTTAATTTACCAAACTATTGTGCAAAATCAGAGGGAAGGGTCAAACCTTTACCCAATTGCAGACTTCAAAAAATGCTTTAGATCATCATGTGATTAACTCCTCTGTGGCCTCAACACATGCAGTTTGCGGTTTGTTGCTTTTTATTTTTTGCATTGATTATTTGTCGTTTCCCATTCCCACAGATTTAAGCCTCTAGTAATTGGTTTGTGAGAACCGTCCAGGAAGTGATTTGTGTATGGAAAGCTAAGTAAGAGGTTCAACATTAAAGACAAACACAAACTAGACAGAAAATGGCTTTTCTTATCTTGCAAGAAAGATCAAATACAATCATTTATACAGAACAAAGAATAAGTGTGTATCTCAGCTTTTGTTCTAGTAGCTCCCTCTTACAATATTTGGTGTTTTGTGATCTTTACACCTTCAGCTTGCCAAATGATCTTTAAAAATATTTTTTTTCATGTTTTCTTTCTTCTTTTTA
The DNA here is from genome assembly GCF_001443285.1 of Poecilia latipinna. Classification (NCBI taxonomy): domain Eukaryota; kingdom Metazoa; phylum Chordata; class Actinopteri; order Cyprinodontiformes; family Poeciliidae; genus Poecilia; species Poecilia latipinna. The sequence goes on along the minus strand of NW_015115150.1, from coordinate 47,726 downwards.
ACAAAAAATGGATGCATGTGGCGTTTGTGCTGGACAAATCTTGATTACATTCTTTGGTTTAAGTTGAGGTCCAGATTGACTAATAGAAAGAAGAAAGTTAAAGAGTCGCTTTGAAACGAAAGAAAACTCAATTGTTCACGTGAAGAGCCAGATAGGTTGACTTACATCATTTACATTCTTATTCTACTCAGAAGAAAAATAAACATTTATGGGGGGGTTTCCAGCACTTCCAACAGAAGCATCTTTTGTCAAAATTAACATCGTGCTTTGAGTCATGATACTCAGTGAAGGAGCCAGGAAAGCTGCATTTTCTCCTGAAAGATTGTTTACAGTGCTTAGCATATGTATTCATACCCCTTGAACTCTTTCACAGTTTGCCTTGCAACAACCACAAAAGCCAATGTACTTTTTCAGCAATTTATGTGATTGAGTTATGAACATGGGGTTGGCAGAATCGCAGTGAGGAGATTTTCTTTTCTCATCAGGAACATAGAAGCTGGTCAGAGTAAGACTAAAATGCCGCGGCATGACCTTTAACAAGTTAATGCTCAAAAACCCTCCACTTAAACCCAACACCAAGACAAAATGGAAAACTAGAACAAATCTGCAAGGGAGTAGATACTATTTTACAGCAACTCAGAGAGGAAGATGGACAGAGCAAAATACAGGACAATCCTGGAGGAACACACGTTAAAGGCTTCAAAAAACTAATTTGGAACAAAAAATATATATAACTATGTAGTATTTTACACCTTGTGTTGGTGTGTTGAATAAAAACCCAAACGTTGGGATTTTAAAGAAGCAAACTGTGAAAAAGTTCAAGGAGTATCAATAATTTAGCAAAGTGCTGCATATATAGTTTTCGTATTTTGTGTAGCATGAACATGGCCACTTGCGTTCACACTCGTACGTTCTTTCTTCCTACTGGCTGCAGACATTTAGGTGCCACATAAAAGTGTGTAGTAACGTGATCTATATGCAAATGGGCATAATCGTGTCACACAAAACAGAAAACACTGTTTGTACATGTATAAAGTGTCAAATTCAGAGCATGATGTGCATGGTGCCCTATATAAATATGTTTAAAAAGTGGCGCTGGCCACAGTATGTGTACATACAGTTTGCAGTTTGTGTTTTGTTTTTCAGTCAGTGTGCTTACACCAGCTGTAAGTGTGAGGATTGACCGAGGAACTCCGAGTTTCCCTTTGAGTGAGGAACATCCTCCTCCTCAGTCTGTAAAATGTCCGACTGGCTGCTGTCCGGTCCCTGGGACAGGAAGTCATAGTCGTCAGCTGCCGGCTTCAGCTTGCACTCACTAATGAAGAGGTCTGTCCCATCCCAGTTGCTGAGGTCACTGTGGCCGTTGCCGCGCTCGCTGTCGTTGCTGCTACTGCTGCTGTTGTTGAGGGCGGCGGAAAGGCCAGGGGCACGATTGGTTAAAGGCTGGTTGATATTATGCACAGAGAGGGATTTCCCTAGACTGCCTGCCCAGTCTGTAGGCCTCCTCTCTGGGTTAGATGAGAGCAGCAGCAATGGGTTAACCTCCAGGCTCAAATGCCTCCTGCAGACCCCTCTGGATTTCAAGCCGGACTTCTTCCGCAGCTGCACCCTTCCGGGTGCGAACCCTGCCTCGCCGCCCCCGTCAGCACTACCATCAGCACTGCATCCTACAATGACAGAAGGGCCCACACTCTGGTCATCGACTCCTACTTCATCTGTCACATCATCCGAGACTGGGTCAGCGGGGCATCGGAGGTGTGAGGGGTGAGCCATGGGAGGAAGCTGGAGAGTAAAGCTCCCAGTCGACGATGGCGGAGGCGGCAGATCAGGAAAGTGGGATTTTTTGGAATTGGTAGCAAGGGTTGGGTAAGGGCTGTCTGGGGGTAGCAGAGGTGAAGGGGAGAGTGAGGCAGTGGAAGGGGGGTAGGACGGAGGCGCTGAATCTGGAGGACAATCGTCATCGGCCGGTGCCAGAATGAGCCGCAGGCCTCTTGGGTTGGCACCATGAGAACGGTGTATCCCACCGCCGCCACCGTTGTCTCCTCGCCCTCTAACTGCATCCCCCCTCTGGGGGGAGGATGGGTAGTCCAAGTTGTGGTGCTGGTGATTTTCCAGCTCAAAAAGGGGCAAAGAGGAGAGGGAGAGCCCTGAAGGACCCTTCTGGAGAACTTGGCGGTAAACATCAAGCAACGAATCCAACTTTGTTTCAATAGAGGACACCTTGGTGTGAGAGAGAACAATGGTTATTATGGAGAAAACTTGAAAGCAAGTAAAGAATGTAAAGCATTCCATTAAAAAAAAAAGAAAAAAAAAATCTGCCCGTCATAACAAAACTAATCTCAGTACTTGGACAAGTTCTTCCTGAATAACAGGTATAAGATTACTGTAAATGAGATCCAAGACAAGCAGGTAAATCCGTTTATTGCACAAATTTAGTAAAAAACATTCTTGATCAGAGATCTTAAGGCGGGGCAAGAAATGAGAAATATTCACATTAAAACCAGTTTGTTGGTGGAGCATTTTCCATATCTGGCATTCACACTCTATAGTAGGATTGTGGTACTGCACAAGCAAGCTCCCTTGCAGTGATCCATTGCAGGCCTTGTAAATTAAAAAATAAAATAAAAATTCTAAAGGGGATTTGCACAAAAAAGTCAAGTGATAGCCCCATAAAAAAAAATCACCTATCCTGAGCTGGTGGTTTAGATGGGGAGTCCATGAAGACCTAAGCAACTCCTCACCCCAAATAAAGACTCTTACTTCAAGTATGTATCATTTGAAGGAGGGTTTTCATCTCTAAAGGTGACGTCTGCATAGGTCTTTCAACAGGACAATACCGCCGTCTAACAAAGGACTTCTTGCAGGTAAAAAAAATTACCTCTTTTCAACCATCATGCATGTTCTTTTGATCAAATTCAAAATAATTAGGAATGGTGGGGCAGGTTTAGGAAAAAATAGTCAATTCCAGATCATGGAGGCCCTTCATGAAGCTATCGTCACCACATGGAGCAGCTTCACATGCCTACTAAGCATTTAGATCAAGCATATAAACAAATTGAAATAATGTATAAGAACGTAGTGGAAACTCCTACTAAGATTCCTCCGTTAACACTGTTAGCAGTACAGGCTGTTTGCGATTTACTGTATTTTCAATAAACTGGGGGCTCAATTATGTGTCTTGATCCCGTTTCCTCTTAAGATTTCGACCGGTAGAGTTTATCGAGGACTGTGTGTGAGAAATATTGTCTTTGTAAAGCCACACCTGTCTTTCTACTTTACACACTCGTCCCAACATGCTCATGCCCTCCATAGAGTCTCCATCGTGGTGCAATTTGTCCCTTGGTTTCTTATCCACCGGAATCTGGCCTTTCCCAAGAATCTGATCCACCCTAAAACACACACACACACACACACACACACACTGAAGGGTGATGATGCTGTAATGCAAGAAAGCCACTGTGTCTCAGTTTAGTTAATCTATAATTGATCATAAGCTAAATCAGGATGTGAAGATTAAAGCAAATGTCAAACATGACTTAAGTATATTTGACAGAACTTTGTGCTGTATTGTGACAAAATGAAAAATGTTCAAGGGGTGTCAATGGTTTTGATGCATTGACATCCTGCAAGCACAAGAACATAACTGTGTATCATTTAAAAATCACTGTCTGATGTGACATTTCAGGTTTAGCAAAGTAAAAACAGAAGAAGAAAACCATAATTTTTAGCTAATTTTTACCATGTTTTCAAAACCACAATTGCATCCCAACTCCAAGAAAACAAAGTCACGTCCTTGCATGCACAAGAGGCCTCAACGTTGTAGTCAATTAATTAGTCAGGTTAATGTGCACGCTGATTTGTTAAAACTCCTCAACACACACTGTAAATCCTGCCAGGTTAGCAGTTTCCACACTCAAAGTTAAACCCTGAGGAAAAAACTATGTGTGAGGGAACATAAGATGAGATCTAATTTGTAGAATTAACTTTTGAACTGAATCAAGTTTTTTATTCTTCTTTCACATCAACCTCAGCTGGAATTCTGGACTAAGGTAACTGAGTTACACAGACTTTTTCTAACCCATTGAGATCAGGTTTCTATGATGCACTGCAAAAACACAAAATCTTATCAAGTGTTTTTGTCTGGTTTCTAGTGCAAATATCTTAGTACACTTGAAATAAGACAAAACTAGCTGACATAACATTTCAGCAAGATATAGGAACTCGTTTTGAGTCAACAATTTCTTAATATTGACGAAAAAGTACTAGTTCCACTGGCAGATTAATTCACTTCCAACTCGGGGAAACTGCCTTGTTATAAGTGAAATAATCTTTCATCAAAATTAAGAAATGATTCACTTAAAAATGTTACTAGTATGTCAGTTTTGTCTTAATTCAAGTGTATTAATGTTGTGGAAAAAAATTACTACCAAGCACTGTTCAGGTGAAATCACTCAATCAGGTTTATTTATGAACTGTGCAAACTCAGAGAGCTCATAGGACAGTCAGTAATGTAGCAGGTCTGGATGGGAAGCTCTGCCTGGCAGAGGCAACACGTGAGTTTTATACAAAAGATAAAGGAATTCAAAACAATTGGGTGAAACAGTCTGGTTCTCATGCAGCCATGGGAAACAACTTCCAACCTTGTACATGTAACCAAAATAGTTATTTTGGTGAGAGTTCACAAGCATTTCATATAACATGATCAGTAGATGTTAACTTATAATAGTTTTCCACCACAATTAATAAGATACTTTCACTAGAAAGTTCCAAAATACTTGGCAAGATTTTGTGTTTTTGCAGTGTGGTCACTCCAAGTCACTCCAAGTTGTTCTGAAAAGGCTATGTCTGTTTTTGGGGCATGTTTAAAATCATTATTTACCTATTTGTGCCCAAACTTCAACTTCCTAATTGATTTCCTGTAATTTTAGCTTCTGAATTAATGTGATAAATTAACCCACAGGTTCCCAAGCTGGGGGGCGCCGTGCCGTTGCAGGGGGGGGGGGGGGGAACCATCTGGGTGGGTGAAAAAA
>NW_015115150.1:14472-39540 GCF_001443285.1 Poecilia latipinna | reverse complement strand
ATGTCTGAATTAATTGAAAAAATTACCCCCTGGTGGCCCGAGGGGGGGGGGGGCGGGCGGTGGGGGGGGGGGGGGGGCGGGAAACCATCTGGATGGATGAAAAAAAAAAAAAAACCCAAAACAAACATGAACGCTGTATGCGCTTGGTTTTTACCTTAGAATGGCCAACTCTCTGTTATTCCTATGTCAATTTGATACAGTAGGGGCTTCCACACTTCCCATATCTGTGTCCTCTGTCACTTTTATCAGCAGTTAAAACTGTTTAATCCGTTGTTAACATGTCGTAACCTGTTTTTCCGAGCCGCCTTTAAACGCAACAGGAGCGCTAAGACGCTTGCGCTGGGTTTACACCTGTGCGGCAGTGAAGGAGACAAAGTTTGGGAACCACTGAATTAACCAATAACAGCTTGAAAAGCAAACACTATCTTGGTTTTCGAATATGATTTAAAGGGGCAATAATCGTAGTATAACACTAACCCGAAGAAATAATAAAAATCTCTCCCTCTGTCTTATTGTGGTATTTAGCAAATAGAAATGAATTTGACTGACCTAGGTAATCTCAAACAGGGTAAGTCCAGTCTGATTTAAAATCAGACAGTGAGAAATACCGATTATGTCTTTTTATGCAGAATATATAAATCTGTTTTCAACTGCATCAGTTGGACTCCACTATCTTTCCTGAGTGTTTTATAAACATTGCCTTACAGACATCCATAAAAGTCCTTCATATGAATGGAAAACAAAGATATCTTTGTTTTCTTTAACTGTTAGATAACAGTTAAAGATAAATGGACAACGTAGATAATTTGTTCAATCTGATGAAGATGGGTTTTGTTGTTGTTATTTCTCATTTCAACACAACTGATTGAGGATAGGCAGTGAGGAATCAGTCGACTGGAGTCAGCAGATCAAAACAAACTGGGCTTACTGGAAAAGGAGTGTACCTCTCCAGCTTCAGCCTTTACAGGAAGACATAAACGCAGTGTCCGTTTCACGGGAAGAATGAAAGAAACCGAAACTACAAACAGCAGTTCATGAGAATGAGGGTAGGTGATGGGCGGAGACATGTGTAAACATTAAGCTATGTAATTAGGCTTCAAATCCTTGTCGCTTGTTGTGCAACAAAGAAAGCATGTCATCTTGAGATGATCAAGTAGGTTATCGAGACAGAACTAAACTGTGGCAGTGAAAAAAAATATTTTCACTGCCACCAAATTCACTGACTGCAGAAGCAAATGACTCTTTGCTTCACAATAATCAAACTGCTATCCTACATCAAAATGGCTCTGATACTTTGAACATGCAGTGTGTCATTTTCTCAGGAGTCCAACTGATGATTTGAATCCCTTGTAGATCTGAATCTTATTCAGCATTAGAGCAGAGTCTCGACAAGTCACTGACATCCCAATTTAGAATTGCAGTGTGTCGCCCTCTGGTGACAGGAAATGTTGGAGAAGAACAAAACCTGACTTTTTCCACCACTATCAAACAAAGTCTAATAGGAGCAATAAGAGGGTTTGAGTTCAAGCCATCACAATGCAACTCAATTCTGAAAACGGCTGACAAACAGGCATTTCATTTGTCTGGGTTGATGACAAAATAGCAAATTAAGCAGTCATGTCTCTAAATATAACCCTATATAGCTCTTGTTATATTTACAACAAGCACACAACGGCAACAGAAAAGGCCCTTCATTTGTTCAAATTAAGTTTATAATATCAAAGTAAGATATTGTCAAGTTTCACTTGTCTTATGGGTTTTTTTAATGTGGGGAAAAACTGTGACAAAACAACAGCAGATTATTGATTTAGCTGATCTTATCTGACCACTAGGGATGGGAAATACTTGTCAAAAATTTTATCATAATATTTTGTGGTATTTATTTCACTGTCTTTTGGCTATGAAATATGTGACAAGTTTACTATAGCACCACTGAGGTAATAATAATAATAATAATAATAATAATAATAATAATAATATAAAGTTAGAATTCCTAAAGACCTCCAATGGTGGTGTTTACTCTAGATGAAGGAAAACAATGTCCTGGTAAACCTGGGTCAACCTGCACTTGTAACATATGAATATTCTGCAACAATTTATTAGAGGAAATTGAGTTGTATTGAGTTTACAAATATGGTGGTATTTCAAACAAATCAAGTTTAAATTACATCAAAGTGCTGTTTGACCCAGGCTGTATCCAGCCATGTTAAAAGGGGAGCCAGGGAGCCAGGGCAGAGCCAGTTCTAACCCAGACGCTGAGTGTTTCCTCTGATTCTGGCTGTAATACGAATGCAGCAAGGAAGAAGAAAACGTCTTGATACGACCTCTTAATGACCTTGGAGGGGGTCCAACTACTGTATCCAGTCTGGTGAAAGAAAAGAAACTGAACATGCACACAGGGAAACAAAGACACTCTAAAGAAACAAAGAATCCTAAAAATTTTTTTTTTTTTTTTGGTGAAGTAGCCTAATTTGGAACCAAGAAATATCATACAGGTATTTCAGTGACATCTGCAAAATTATCTGCCCTCACAAAATGTTGGTGAACAGGTTGCTAAATCTTATAAGAAGCAAATTATTAGGACTCCTGGTGAAGACATCTGTCTACAGGCCAACTGTCAGTTTAGAGGCAAACCAGGAAGATCAATTTTCTGTTCCACTACTACAAGTGAAAATGTAGGTTTTCTAAATACATACTCTGGAGTTAGAGGGATCTGTAAAAAAAAAACAACAACAACAACAAAACAACACATTCTTCATATTCATTATCTTAAGGTTTTATGACTATGCAGGCTCTGTTTGTAGGACCTGGAGACCTTGTTGTACAATGCATAGCATATTGAACCCTTTGGAATACCAAGACGTTTGTGACAAACTTTGCAAATCAAGTATTCTGGAAGCACTTTGGCGGAAACTATGTCCTGACAGTAACATATGAGACAGATAATCTCATGCACTGCCCACGCCCTCCCCTTTCCTCTCTGCTACGTTACAGACAGTTCTTCACAATGGTGCCTGTCATGAATGCAAAGGCTAGTTAGCATGCCACCTGTTAGCTAATGATGAAAGCGGCTAAACAGTTTTCCTGTAAGTGTAGATTGTTTCTCTGCCATTGGCACATTAAGAGGCGCCAACACAAGCGTGACTGACAGCTCTCAGACCCTCCTCTTGGCTCTGATTGGTTGTTTCTGAGCGGAAGTGGAGCATTTTTGTAAGATGGCTGTAGGACCACAAGGGGGAGCTTGATTATTTCACTGATTAGCTGTCCCATTTTAAACTGTCAACACGCATAATGAAAGCTTTAAGAAATATGTAAAAACAATATTTCACTAAAATCTACATATTGTTGTTTTAATGTAAGATTTTGTTTCCCTTAAAAATCTCAACTTTGTTAAGTTTGTATTTTTATAAATTTTTCAATGTAAATGAGCACAATTTAAAACTTCATACACATATATAACAGAGACCATTAACAATAGAGAGCACAGCAAGTGAAAATGTTTCTAGTAAAGGCCGAAAAATTTCACTGTCCTGTAAAAATAGCGTTGCTTAACTAAACAATGACCTTTAGAGAAAGGTTGGAAATATTCTAGAATTGCAACGTAAAGCTTTTGTGTGTTTTTGTGTCAGAGTTTCCTGACCTCGTCTGAAGGCTCTTGATGCGGCAGAGCATGTCCAGGTGTCCAGCAGAGTACTGCTCAATCACGTCCTTCACGTCATACGGACGCAGAGTCTCCTTAAACTTCTTCTTAGCTACGTGAAATTTCATTATCCTACACAAACACACAAATCACACAAGGAACCAGGTGGAATTTGACTTTAACTTCATCTTTCTTTAAAGTGTCTTGATGTGTAGCATTAATGGAACTTGCCTCTAGATAGAACTAAGTGGAAAAAAAAAAAAAAAAATCTGATGAGATGCAATTGCTAAGACAGACCAGCAGATGGCGGCAGCAGCTTGCTTATCATCGACTTCAATTCTTATTTGTGTTTACTTTTTTGTAATTGAATTAAGAACACACAATTGAGCTGATTTGCCTTTAAATCAATCTTTCTGTCAACGTGTTTCTGAGCTGAGCTCCAGAAAGAACAGTAAGATCAGGTTTAAATGGATTTTATCCATCCAAGGTCAATGTGGCAAACTCGGTCTTTCAGTATCTTTGCAGTTTTCTGGAAGTTTGTTCCAAATTTGGGCTGCATAAAAACTGAAGACTAAGTCAGAGTCCCAGTTTTAATTTGATAAAGAAATTGAGGATTAAGCTCATGTTAGAGTGATGGTAAGGAGGTTTTTCCAACCTTGAAGACTTAGAGCTCTTCAAAGATAAATCATCAAAATACTAATGCAAACAAAAATCTGATTATTAAGAAGGGGATTAGTGTAATTGTCTTGAGAGATGAAGGTTTCATTGTTGAAAAAGTAGTTATTAGTTGATAAAAGAAAATATTTAAAACTAAATCTGCAGGGGTATCAATAATTGACGTCCGTCTCAAAATCTTCTGTTCAAAAACTAATATTAGTTGAATTTCACAACAGCTAAAAATTAACACCTCTAATTCAAAGGACTACTTCCGTCCATTTGCTGAAGGGAGGCACTGATGGGTGAACAATATTGATGTAGGTAAGAAGATATATGGTCTTTGTTCCTTTAAATTCCCTGCTGGTTTCCACTTGTCTGTTTGGTTCACAGTTTTAATGGAAACACCCCGAGACAGACGACCCGCTGCAAAAACATACCCAACTGGGGGACGGGGTGTCCAGTCCTCAACCTGAAACCCTGGGAAAGAGCTGGGATCTGGCAACCTATGGATGCGGCCCGCTGAGTGGACGTTAGAAGATAGAGGCACAGTTTGTGCATGTGTGGATCCGATTCTCAAAGTGAAAGAGATGGGAATTGAAGGACTTTAGCGATGTTGCGTGAAAAAAAAGGTGTTCAAATACCAAACTAATAACTTGTTCTGAGCTCGTTTTCTCTGCCAGACAAATGACGATGTAGCCGTCTAAGTTAAACATCTTGTAACGGAGTCCACCTCATTTTATTGTTCTTTGGTCTTAAATTAACGCCGAGTGTTGATGATTCTGGGCACTGCTACTGCGGTCAGGGGTTGATAAGTGCATCGTGATGGTTCTACAGCTATGCAGCGAGAATCATCGTCCTTCTCATGCTGAACTGTTGCCAATTCTTGAACAAATTTGTTTACAAAATAGTAGGACATCTGGATTATCCTAAGGCGAGGAATTATCTTTAATTTTTTACACTCAAACCAAGTAGCAGTCTTGGTTTAGTGTAGATTTTGTCTACACTAAAAAGAAGAAACTCTGAAAAACAATGAGTTTATATACCCCATGGGGAACCAAAAGGTGACTTGGTCAAACTGATGAACGTGTTTTAGCCTAATTCAAACTCGTGTGCTTTTATTTCCAGCCTACCTGACAGCTCTGATGACCGCTTTTAGCGGCGCTGAAAGATCCTCCACAGTAATGTCACAATGGCAACCTTTCTCGTCGAAGGAATCGTCCGTGGTCATGCCTGGGTCCACTGCAAGAGACAGCAGCACTGATCCATCAATCAACGCAGGCCCGTAGAAAATCATTTCCAGTCCGAGAAGCCCATAAAGCACTTTCTTCAACGCGGGTCTCTGCAGGAGACGTCAGGAATTCTTTTTAAAGCTGATACTATTTGGCCTTAAGCAGGTGAAGATTTATGCTCTGTCTGGATGGGAGCATTAGGAATTAGAAAAGGTTTGCCAACTGAACTATGTAAGCTTTTAGGAGATCTATCTATCTATCTATTCATCTATATCTATCTATCTAGCTTTTCATCCATCCATCCACCTATTTACAATGAGTTTTACATGGAATACTCTTATAAAAATTTATCTGTAATTCATTTCAGAATTGCATCATTCATGGTAGCAGCATGCTAGAGTAGCTCTGCTTTGCTTGTTTTTTTTTTTTTGTAGACTTTTGCTTTTATATTTCTTTAGTTAAGGCATTGCATGTTTAGACAATCATTCCCTCTGTGTTTGGATGCCGTGCAGCCGGAAGGATTTTTATCCTTACTTTTTTTTTTTTTGCTTTTGAGCAGTCGCTGTGATGCATAACCATGGCAACAAGGTATTGTTTTTTTTTTTTAAACCTGGGAGGGGATGTTTAGCATCTAACAGCTCAAATAACACCTGAACAGTAACCTAGAAATCCTCAAGGAGTTGAAAAGGAGGTTTTGTGGATGTAGAGCAGCACCAAAGAGCAGAGAGAGGAGGAGGAAGTTCAAACCACCTCTTTTGTTGGTTTTAGAGGGAAAGGGTATTATCCCCAACTCCAACATCTCTCTGAGCCAGACAGACATTTAAAAAGACGTCTGTGTGGCATGTAGGGCTGTTACCAGAGATCTTCCCTGCCCACAGCATCACAATCAACAACAAGTCTTTGGAGGTACTTGGATGAGATGGGTCATGACATTTAATCTGCCTTTAAATTGAACAGAAAAAGTTTGAATAAGAAAATAATGAGTGTATATTCCAAATCTCTGTCTTTAGTTAATACAGATACTGCAAGCTGTGAGGAAAAACACTTAAGTGTTTTCTTTCTATTCTGTCCTGTTGAGAGATTTCCTATCATCCAGTAAATCCTATGGGGTAAAAAAAAAAAAAAAACACGGGGAGAGTTTAGAAGGACAACAAAAAAACAAACAAAAAAAACAATTGTACATTTTTTTTTTATGATTAAACTGAATGTGGACTAATCTAGATGGATTACAAAACACAAACAAGATATAATAATAATAAATAATAATAATAATAATAATCAAAACAGATAAATCTCCCAGTACTGCTTTCATCAAATTATCCAACTCCCTCACTGTAATGTTTTCTCAGATGGGTTTCACTTCCTGTGGAGGCTGTTCTGGGATCTTATTCAATTGTCTGAGTGCATGTCAATTGAACCGTTAATGGAAATAAACTCTTGAGAAATGGGCCCACCACAAACAAACAAAACTGATCTGGCAACAGCAAAAAGGTGCTGAAAATCCTTCTTCTGTCAAGTTTTACATGAGAGTAACGGGAGACCAAAACCAGAAGAGAAATGTTAGGATGCTGTGTTATGTAATTACTTTTCCATTTCGTTCTATTTCTACTTCAGTCCAGTTATCTGGAGGAGAGGAGGGGGTGGGGGGTAATTTGTAGGTGGTACAAATTTTTAATTTATCTAGAATTGAGAAAAAAAATACATATAGAAATCAGACTAAACTTTACAGCTGAGTGCTTTACAAACATCTGAATCGGGGAAATAAAACCAAAAGGTGATGTTTTAGTCACATATGTCCTTATACACTGCTGGTCATTTTAAGTTTTATTTCCTGCTTAGCTTACTTGAGAACCATAGTGCAGCGTTTAATGTGCTTCAGCTTTCAAAGATTTTTTTATATCCATCTCTATCTCTATCTCTCTAGACAGACAGACAGATTTTATATATATAAACAAACTCTGTAAATACCTCATAACTTTAAACTTGTGAAAATCTAATTTTAACAGCCTCTCTGTATTCACTGCGATCCTTGGCTGGGATCACTGAACAGGACCCCAGGATCTCCAAAATAAACAGGAGACAAAGCCGAGCGTGAAGCACAACATGGAGGTCTAATCCTGTTTGTGATAGGACAAACACAGAGCAATGGGAACCGCTGTCTTTTATTTTAATCTTCAAGTGCAATATACGGCCTCATAATTAAGGTCAGTGCAGATTTTTGTATACATCATAACTCATTATTTTACTTCTTGTTTTTTTTAATTAGTGGATCTTCACCTTGACTGGTGACAGGGAAATTCAAGAATCCTGTCTTTTCCCGATTAGTGAATGTACCACATTATATCTTTGCCAGGTGCAATAATATGGTGCTAATCAACACAACACTCTTCAGTGAGGAGGTTGTTACTGAAGGAAGAAGTCACAGTTCGACACAAGTTTGTAATTTTCAGTGTTTTAAAATGAATGCAAATGAGAAGCAGAGACGGTAGATGCTATTTAAGAGGAAACCGCTTTAAAGGTGGAATATAAATATATATTTATATTTTGTGTTAAAATAATACAGAACCTTTGCTTTACAGCAGGAGTCTCGAACTCATTGTCAATTTGGGCCACATGAGCATCTTGATTATCCTCAAAGGGATGCTTGTGGAAGAATATTGAGTTGTTGAAATTACCTATAAACTGATGAAATATTACAACTTTCTCTGCATTCAGAAAATACTTCTAAAAAGTAAAAATTACTTCACATCCTTCCAGATTGATGTAATTTGGCACTACAAAAATAAAAACTGATTTGATTTGACTGAAAAAAATAACGTTTAAGCACAGAGATGTTGTTTTCAGCTTCTAATTCAGCGGCCTGAGATGGTTATGGCGGGACGGATTTGACGTGACGGGACTTGAGTTTGACACGTGTTTTACAGTGTATGCTCTCTCACAGGTGACTTAATCTTGCCTGTGCGTCTACTACAAATGTTTAATGACTGGTGATGGCATGAAGGCTAGAAAGAAACATTCTTAATGGTGTAATTGTAGTGATGCAAGACAAACCTAAATAGTCCCAAATCAGTTTTAGCAGATGAAATGTAGAAAACTAGCCACAAAATGTCCACTTGGTTCATCTGTGATTTTAAATCTGCAGTCTTGTGAACCAATGTCCTTGATATGTATTAGTAAGTTTCCTTAAGCAAATCCTTCAAATTTGAAAGCCGCAAACTGTTAAAAATCCTCTCAATGATTTTGACATAGTTCATCTGTTTTATCAAAGTTAACCAGCTGAAAAGAAAAGGAAAAAAAAAAAAAGATGAATCCAGGTGAGTAAACCAACTGTTTGGTGCCGTGCTCACCGTCCGGAGCAGCGGTGCGGGTCTGACTCTTCAGCCTCAGTGATGGTCTAAAGCGTGTCCGATCGTTGAAGCTCCAGCTTTTCTGCACTTTGGCGGGGCTCCCGCCCATTAGTTCACTGCTGCCCACCACCTCGTTGCCAGGGGAACAGCGCTGGCGGTCATTGATGGATGTCTGCCTACTCTTCATGCTCTGACCTCGAGGACTCGCCATCCGGACCCGCTCCTTAAAGCTCAGCTTTTGACTGAGGGGACGGGCGAAAGAAAAAAAAAAAACAGAAGAGAGGGGGGGATAAGCTGATGGATGCAGAAAGAGAAACAGGAAAAGTTTTAAGCAAAAGGAAAGATTTGAGATAAAAGAGGTGAGGTGACAGGAGTGTGTTTGGAGACAAGAAACAATGGACGCCGACTGCAATCATTTTTCCTCAGAAAGTGAAAAAAACGTTCAGGCGCAAAGAGCAGCGCTCTCATCTTTTCCCTCTGACCAAACCCCATCCATCCAAACAACATGCCTAAAACTTTGAAACGGAGCCAGAAGGGCCGCCAGGCCTCCAAAAAGTAAAAGCCGCCTCCTCGCTGGATCCTGAGGTGCCGCAAAGCGATGAGCTGATAATGTATTCATCTATTCTCTTTTCAAAACAGACTTAATGAGATTTTTAAAGGTGATATGTAAAGCGTAGCACCATTAATACATCATCACCACATTCATTTGGAGTCCATATTAAACAAATGACACCAGTACTGAGAGAAGCTTGTTAAAAGCTCACTATGATTTACTTTTATATCCTTTTTTTCCCCCATGGGTGCTTATGCAGCTTTTTTTCTTTCTTTTTTTTTGCCAAAAGACAAAATCCTCCACGGGCTGTTTTGGCAAACTACATCGCTGCATTTTTTTTTTCTACATTAGTAATTTATGTTGTGCTGAAATTATACAAGAACTACAAATGTTCGATCTTTGTGACCAGTCATTGTCTCCGTCTCTCTGTTAATCTTTCACCACTTGGAAGCAAAAAGCTCATAGCATCAGCAACTTTAGACACAGAATAAAGTTGTTTTTTCACATTAGTCACATATTTATTAATTTATTGGTGTGAATGCAAAACATGAGTCATACTCCACTTAATGAACAGAGACCAGCATGCAGTGCAGTAGACCAAAAAGAAAGAGATATGCATTTTTTCCCAGCATATCTTCTGCAGATGAGGTTAGAAGCTTACAAACACTTATTATTAGCATGAATGTTGATCATTTTAGGGTTCTGATGATTCATTTGAACCATCTTTCCCAGGGTGGAATGATTGTGAAACATTCAGTGTGGATGCATTCAGAGGCTCATTTGTCAGATTAAAAGTATCTTTTGAAAAATTAAAAAAATATATAATTAACAGAAAGACTTGAAAATATTAGAAATTTTTAATATTTAATTCATTCAATGTGAGTGTTACATGGCCATCTCAAACAATTTTTTTTAAATCGATGTCAGAGAAATTCCCCCATATTCAAATTGGTGCATCCGATTCTTGCTGCTACTGCAGTTTATTCAATAAGCATTCCACTCTGGAAAAACAATAGTTCAAATAAATAGTTAAAAACACAAAACATATTTAACATTCATTCCATCGTGAGGGTATATGAGCGTCTTACTGCATGCCGTTCGCCCTACATCAACTAAACCTTCTCAGCCTCTCCATCTCCTGTGAGTTTTATTGGCTCATAATTCTGAACAGAAATTAGGAAATCAATAATGACAAAACTACATTTTTTACTACATTCTTTGTTGTTTTTTTTTGTAAAATGATATTCTCCCTCTCAAATGACCAAAGATTGAAAACAAGACAGGCAGCTGTAAAGCAGGAAGCATGCAAACTGTTGAGTCGACTGCTGTAACATCCCTGACCATTTAATGGGTCAGGGATGTTACACATTATTATATTACAATGCAGTCCAGCTCCATGAATTGATTCATTTGATGTTTTTGTCGTCTAGATGAGAACAGCTGATTATTTACAAAACTATCACAACTGCATAAAAATGCCCAGAGGAGATCTTCGGCTGAGCTGCAGTGGCTCATGCAGAGATTATTGTGGACAATGGTTTACAGTACTGAGTGAATTCTCACTTCTCTGCATTTCGCCGTTTATGTAATACTTAAAATTACATGAATGCAATTTGACATAAATCTGACCACTTTTTGAAGGCCTTTCAAATTGTTTTCGTCCAAGAAAGCCTGTGTGTACATTCGCAGCGCTCTCTCTCGGTCAAGGAAAATCAGATTTTACTTTTGGTTTCATGTTGATTTTTATATTTTTGTCGGAATGTAAGGATTATAGACTTGTGTAGGAGTTGCCTGACTTACTGCTAAACAGACATGACCAGTCTGAGTGATGATACAGTGTGCTTGGAGACAGATGCTGACCCTGCAAGTTAGAGATGGATTCCTGCACACTTCCTTTTCAAAATTTGGTTTTTACAAAAAAAAAAAAGTATCCAAACTCAAATTTTTAGGGAATAACATGAGTTTAAAAGCCCTTAACTATCGCCTCCAAATCGCTTAAATGTTATCCAATGGGTCCACGACAGTCAATGGGTTAAGCGCAAGTACTGAGCGCAAAAATTAACTTTGAATTTATGGCAAATATGTCTAGGATTGAAGGAAGAAAGGAAGGAAAAGCAGATAAATAAATAGAACATTAATGGGCTGAGTTTATGTCCTCTGTTTTCTATTTCCAGACCAGGAAAAAGCTGGGTGTGCTAGCGGTACCGACAGCCGGCGTCCCTGTGAAACCTCTTTCACTGCTGAGAAACCTGGAGACGTAATCTGAGCTGTTAATGAAACTGATGGTGCATCCGATTGGTCAGTACTGCAGTGAGTTACCGTGGCGTCCAAACAAAAGCAAACTCAGAGGCACTGCTGACCAAAGAGTTGATTTCTTAGCGAGCTGTGGGGGATTTTACAGATACAGCTGCTACTTCCGACAGGTCTGTGATCTGTTGACGTCTAAAACGAAAACTCATCTTCATGGATAACTTCCAAACAAGAACCCATCTCTTAGGTCTGTGTGAAGTTGTTGTTTAATTACTTTCCTAATCCTTAAAAGACACAACCGTCAAATACAAAATATCGTAGGAAGATGGTTTTTAGGCCCAACACAATGAAATATTTGCTGCAGGTAGACGCAACACTCTGAAAGACCGTCAAAAAGTCTGGAGCACTACTGATTATGACCTCTGTTAAATGATTACAGGAAACTTTGGCTCTGAAAAAGCTAAGCATGCGCGAGTTCTTTTACAGCTTTAGCACGATGCTGTAAATGACATAAAATGCACATATTGATGAAAGAAAAGAAATATATAAAATAAAGGGGAATTCAGATTTTGACTTTAAAACTTTGGTCAAAAATATTGGGGTAAAATAAGCCTTTTCGTATCAAATTATAAAAAGATAATGTCAAGCATTATTCTGGTTCTGATGTAATTCCCCTTTAAATTGTAACTTGGAACCAAGGTCTTGTTTGCATTCAGCAGGCAGCAGGCAGAAGTAGCCGTCTCAGACAATTTTTTTTTAAATCATAAAAGGGACCAAGGAGATTTGTATGAGGAAGGTTTTCTTTTTGTTCTCTTTCATGCTATTAGTCAATCGTTCGCATGAAATTCTGGGCTTAGACCAGGCCAGAGAAGATGCTACTATAAGTACCTCCTATATTTCCGAGAACACTTTCTGAAGAGTCCCCCATTAGTTAGACCCTTACTAAAGGAGAGAGAGAGAGAATAGGAAAGGGAAAGGGGTGAAGAGGAAGAGGAATTGAGCTGAACGAGGTCAGAGGCTTTGCTTTCAGGACCGACACACACTCAACACTCAGAAGGGCAGAGGACACGTTTCAAAGAGGAAAAGCTAAGCGGGTAGCAGCATACCCACCTGAGCTCAAGAACCTCTCAAGTTGGGATGAAATACATGGTTAATGTATTTTCCTGACACCGAATCTATTTTCTCAGCCAAAGGTTTCGGACTATTTTTCTTTCCTGTCACAGGATGGCTCAGAATGATCCTAATTCTGTCTTTTAAGTGTACTTATCTGCTCAAGCTACACATCATTACATTTGATTTGGACTAGCACATACACTAGCCCGTAATTGCAGGAAAAAAAAAAAAACTACTTTTATATGTTCTAATAAGGATATTAGATGGGGGACAAAGCAAAGGTAAAGCGTTCTGGTCACAGGTCGTAATGAACGTGGAAGAGCTTAGAGCTGTGAGAAAGACGCGCGCAGAGACACTTTTTAAAATTAATGAGAGGACGAACGGAGCTGAAGACTTGACTTGAGTCAAGAATCTGCCCTACAATTACACCTGGAGCTTTCATTTAGAACGGCTTGATCAAAGTCCAAAGTTCACGAGACATTCTCCAAAAGAGATGTAGCTGCAGTTTGGCGAAGCTGGGTTAGCAAAACGCTGACTCGAGAAGGCTGAATAGAAATCCAACAAAGCACATTTCTTTATTGGTCAAACAATCTTAAAAACTATCCGTCTCGCTAATTTGATGTCTCCGTGACGTACTGCTTTTGCGTCGGTCTGTCGCATTAACATTCCAATGAAATAAATCAAAGTTTGGGATTGTGTCGTGACAGAACATGGAAAAAGAGGGAAAAAAAATCAAGGAGTACCGATACTTTTGGAAGGCACTGCGGTTTGGACAAATTTCTCACTATCTGTCTGTCAAACAAAAGGCTGAAAAATGTGTTGTGTTCATGTTCGGTTTGGCCGGTTTTAGATTAAATGTGACATGTTTGATAGCCTTGTTTGCTTAGCTTGGAGTGAAAGCTGTTATCCGAGCCATGCTGCCAAACAAAAAACTTGAAACCTGCAGGACTTTGACATAACAAACCAGATCGTCCGCTACAGCTTTAAGCATTTGCAGATAGCATCCAGATTGAAAGCAACCAAAGAGACAAGTTAATTTCACGAATTGTTTATTGGTCAATGTTTTTATTTTCTTGATTTTCCACATCATAGGGGCTGAATTAAACTTAAGTGCGCCACAAAAGGCAAGCCAGCTCAACATACCCCACCTGTCTACACTCATAACCCAAAGAGTAAACTCCGTTATCCTTCATCTCACACTGCCAAAACACAACTCACTTACACACAGCTTGATATCCGCTGCAGCACTTTGCGGTGCGCCAAGCGTTTACAACTGCTGGTGTTTACAGGTCTGCTAAACGAACATCACAGGCCGTTTACCACGGCACCTACCGCCGTCGAGCTGCCGAGAGTCGACAGTCTGTAAAACCGCTAATAACGCCAAGGCTTTACGTATTCCCTCCGTAAAAAGGGCAGCGTGGAGAAAAGAAAACAGTGTCATAAAAGTGCGGGTAATTATGATTTAACAAGTGTAAATTGGACTTGGCTGCAGCAAAAAGTTTCTAAGAAAGGAAAACATAATTACGCTAAGTCGTTGAAGCAGAAGGATTTCTGGGGAATAGCTGTTGTGGAAGCGACAAAGCCTAATTAAGTCCTATTTCGTTGAAGAATGAGACGTACGTTTGTTTGTGTGTTTGGCAGAGAGCGCAAACGGATTCTTTTTCACTTGCGTATTGTGTGCGGCGGTTTCCAGTTTAAATGCAGATGAAGCTGCTGGCTCAACATAAGGCCTCCAAATGTTGACAAAGAGACGCTGCACTGTAAAAACTATACTAGCGTAATTAAACTCACAAATCTCTTGTTTTTTTTTTAACTCCTCTTGTTCTTGAATCCCCTTTCTCCTGTTTCCCTCCCCCTTTCTTAAGCTTTAGTCAGTCGCCGCTAGACTTTGTGTTTGATGAGTTATATAAATACCATCTCAATGGAAAAAGTGTGTAATGGTACAGACATGGTACAGACTTCTGTCTTTGAAGGCATGTGATAAAGAATAAGGGAGCAAACACACACACACACACACACACACACACACACACACACACACGTTACGTCTTTCTATCCTCATAAGGACTTTGCATTGAAACCATTAGCAGCACATGGATAACTCTAAACTCAGGTCATGCTTGAATCCTGAACCTGGTGCCTAACCCCAAGCAACATGTCTTCTTTTGGGGCAGCGGGTCCTTCACAGTGTGATATTTGTTGGATATTACAGTGTACAAGATGAGAAATGCTCAAACACACACACGCAGCAAAGACAACAATCGACCTTGTAGGGGTGAAGGGTCAAGTCAGGGAAGGGAAGAGGAGAGAAAGATTTAAAAACTGAAAAAGATGAAGTTCAACATGAAAATTATGTCACAGAATAGAAGCATACTGCATCTTCACGCAATGTTGCTCTATAGCAGATGTCACACTTTATCTGCACTATTGCAAGTGGCTCAAAATACTATTGGTTGTTTTTCTTGGTGCATGTTCAACAGTATGCAGTGGAATATATTGTATCTATGAGCTGGAAGGAAACAGAAACCAGCTTTACTAAGCACAGAAATAAAAAAGAGAGATCTTAACATCTTTGATTAACCTTTATCAAAATAAACCTGTTGATTTGGCTTTTATACTTTGTGTATTCTAACACCACAGTGTGGCTTTTTTCAAACTTTTTTTCCCCCTCTCGTTCAGCGAAGCAACAGTATTATATGAAGTTGCACCAAGAATATGATTAATAACCATAATTGGTTGGTTTTCTGCTTAAATCTTAAACATGCGATCATTTTGTGGTTGGTGAAAGCCTAACAACAACGCTCTCCAGGTTGGAAGTTCTTCCTGACAGAAAACCCAAATTCAGCAAATTTTAATGCCAGTGATGTGTGAGGAGGCTAATTTTCTTATAGCATGTCAAGGGATGACTGTGATTCATGGAGGCTGTGAGAGAGCGAGAGAGAGCTAGGCTTTCAGCAAATAACAGGGAGTCCTTGTGTAACAGACTGAGCTTGTTCTGTGTTATTCTTCAGAGCGTTTAACCTGTCTGTCATGGAATATGCTGGATTTCTGAAATGTAAAAAATTAAAGAAAGTATCTCTATGTTACTGAAGCTGTACCATAGGATGTCAAATTTTGTCTCTGCTTTCAATAAGTAAAATGTTCTGTTAGTAACTTAGTGGTTGCTCACAATAGGAGACAAATAAAATATTTTAACATCAGTTTTCAGACTTTCTGTCACAGTTCTTGTAGTGAAATTAGAATAAGCCAACATCAGAACCGACAGGTTGATGTTGACTAGTAAATCTCTATTTATATCTTTTTTGCTTATTATTTTTGGTTGATATTCTCTGTAGCATGGACATGTCTTTTATAAGGCTTTGCAAAATCAGCAGAGGTTCAAATGTTTATTTCCACGACAGTAAATGTCAACAAGCTAATAAATAAATATGAGTCATAGCGCACACTTCAAAATGAGAGATGAATACGTCAACAAATATGCAAAGAGCCCAGAAAACCAGAGGAAAGTACATAAAAAATTACGACACAGCATCAGCACTAATCTGAGTTTTACTGCATGTTCAGTGTCTGTGTGGTTTTATGCATACAAACTGAGAGTCATACAAACCTGTAGGCAGTCTCGCCCTGCTCTTTCCTTCAGGGGTTAGTGGGACACAGAGGAGGAGGAGACAAAGGGAGAGAAATCAGTTTTCAAGCAGAATAAAATCATACGGATATTTCCATCAATGGTTAGGGAAGGCATCCAGCCAAAACAACTTCACAACCAGCTTTCATCAAAGCGCATGCAAGCTGTCGCCATGCACAGCAAAGCTCAGCATCAGCTCAGAGAAAGACCATGGACCCAGCGACGGCCCCACAGTGTTGTCATAGGGGTGCCCAGAGCAGGCCAGTAAGAATTTTAGGAGAGGCACAACAAGAAATATATATCTACTTATTTATTTTGACACCTTTTTGTTTTGTTTTTATTTTATAATTTATTTTGGGGTTTTTTACATTATCTATTGATTGAACATGAGTCTGTATGCCTTTCAATGACCTGAACATGATTCTCTTTGGGAGACAGCGGGAGCCCAACATTTTTCAAGAGGGGGTTATGGCCCCCCTGATCCCATCCCTTAGGGCTGCCTCTGCACAAACCTTTGAAATGTTTCATTATACAAGTTTTTTTCTTGTTGTGTGTAATTTGTGTGTTTAAAACCTTAAGTTTGAAATCCAAGCATTAAGTCAGTCATTGACTGACTTAATGCTTGGATTAAACTCTGAATATTAATGTGTTGCTACTTTGCTAATGTATTCACGCATAAGGAATTTTTGCACATTTTGTTTTGTTTTCATTGGGATCTTAAGTGATGCACCAAATTCAAAGAGTTACATAATAATGACGCTGATTGCTCACAGAAATTAGTATGAATGGATAAAATGCAAAAAGTGTGGTATGTGTTCATGTCAAACACTTTGCAGAGACACGTTTTGCTCTAGTTTGTACTGTAGTTTAGAGTTAAATTTGGATTCTGACATATTTTGACGCAGTGATTCATTCTGGAAGAACCTCTTGGCTGCTTCTCTGATATAGTATCTCCTTTTAGTCTGTTGAAGACTTTCACTGTTGTTGTCCTTTGTCCATTTTCAGAAGATGGTTTCAACAGGACTTTGAGGTTCTCAAATGTTTAGAATATTGTTTTACAGCCTAACTTTCTTTTTGTTCTCTACCAAAACTTTGAGGCCCTACAGAGGTGTCAAATTTAAAGTAACTTAAGAGAAATGCATGCCACACATTTCAGACTTAAGGTTTTAAAACAAAATAAAATTAGCGCACTTTTATCCTTCCACATTGGTACCATGCACTAGTTTGTCATGGTCTAAATAAATATATTTTTGGGAAATCTTAGATGACCAAAATTTGTGGTCATTTTATAAAAAAAACTTTTAAAATAGGTGTTCAGTGTTGAAGTTAAAAGTATCAACGGAAACCCTGACGCCCCAGCGGGTCGCTGGTCAGCTTCGAAGTTAGAGGAATGCTGCAAGTTGTACATGCCAAGCAAAACGAGTCTGATTTAGGAGGAAAATGTTAAAAGATACAGAAATGGTTAGAACTTTTTATAAACAAGCAGTCAACTGAAAGCAGAAACGGCATCAGCAGGGACAGACAGACATCAGTTGAGGAGCAGGAAACGAAGGAAAAGGGGGCTAAACAGCAGCGGCCATGTTTGTAAGTCTGTAAGTTGTTACCTACTTGGCGGGGCTGCAGGTATGCAACGCCTTCAAATGAGGCGTCCAGGTAGCAATAGAAACCGAGTTCTCATCAGCAGCATAACTACGCCAGACACACTACGTGCAAAGTTGACAGGATAAATAATCGTAAAAGAAACGATCAATGGAATGTGGGGAGGAAAACAAAAACGGGTGGGATTGCATAAGTTGGGAACGACATGAGAGAATGATGATGAGGAGGGGGGTGGGGAACAAAACAAGGAAAAAAACAAAAGAAAATCTTTGTTAGTTTTTTTTTTTTTTTTGGTAGTGCTGATGCAGTGTTGTAGGGTGCTGGAGGTTAGGTGGGGCGGTGATGGTGGTGCTGGTGGAGGGGATACATGCCTGAGGGGGGGGAGCGCGCTTTGGTAGTGATGCCAAGTGGCTCTGAGGTAGGGACGAGCGCCGTCGGTGGAGTACAGACGCCAAGCCGCCTGAGTGGGGGGGCGGGGGAGGGATCAGAGATGGACAGGACACACACATTCATGTGGAACACACAGAAAAACACCACACATTAGGGCAAAAAAAAAAAAAAAAAAAAAAAAACAAACAGGGGGGGGAAGGAACGGAAATTAATGTGAACATTTGACATACAGGGATGTAACCTGCTGGCAGCAAACAGGAGGTCTTGAAATATCAAAACAAGGAGGTTCTCTGATTTGATGAGCCGAAGAGAAACCGATACCCTGGCCTCCTTTTTCTGTGTCGTCAGCATTTCAAACGCGCAGAGTTTACGTTCATACAAATTTGAAGCCAATCAGTGCACTTGATCAAAAAATACGATGGAGCACAAGCCAGAGGCTGCAATACCAGTCAGAGAAAATACTCAGTATGCTTTACAGAAGCAAGAAATGTTTTTTTTTTTTTTTAAAGCTTAGCTAACGATTACATGTGTGAGTCTGACACAGGATATACTTGTTCTATTTTGTCTATTTTGAACTGTCTGTTCGTTTAACACACATTTCTTTTCCATTTTTTTATTACACGAGTGAGTTTTGAAATATCCCTCATACTTTTGTTCTATAATTGCAGATGAAACAGGCTGTTCTCTGAAGATTTTGTTTTAGGCTTAACAACAGTTGAGTGAACATCGTTGATGCTTCTGCAGGTTTTGCAATTTAGTTATTTTCTACAACCATCAAACTGCTGGAAAGTTGCTTTTATGTTCAAAGATTGTTGCATTTAAGTTTACACGAAAGAGGTTTTATGTTTTAATGTTAGAAAAAAATACTTTCAAAAATGTTCTTTCCACACTTGAATGTCTACAATTTGGGAAAATGTGCTATTGGATAGTGTTGCTAACAATTGTTAGCACAGAATCAAATAGAAAATCTCTCTGTTTTCCAAATTGCAACAAACAAAAAACACTCTCAGGTTGCTGTATAGTTGCCAATATGAATTTGATTCAATAAAAAAAATATGTCTTTGTTAATTTTAAACAAAGACAAAGCGATTCTGGAGTTCACATTTTAAACGGTCTAGAATCCTCTTTTATTAAAGATCAGCACAATTAAAGTCAGTAAGTGTAGACAGCTGATCTATTTAGTCTCTTGAGAATGCAAGCTATTACCTTAACCTTACTGTAAGACTTTCAAAAGGCTGCCAACATTTCCAAACCCATTATACTTCACAATATGCAAAGGTTAAAAGCTCTAAAGATTAAAACAGAGCAACTTTGCTGCACTAAACACAACATTCTTGGCGTCTACTGAAGTCTGCCTAGAGTCAATTTGATTGTCTGTCAATTCGACAAAATGTCTCCAAGGTACTGACAGCCTATGCAGATGGGTCCTGTGAGGATCCGAAATAAACTAAACTGTATAAAGGGTAAAAAGAAAATCAATGAGCAGCACTTGGGGAAGTCTAGCTGACTCTTGTTAGCCTAAATGTAACCTCTGACCTCAGCGGAAAGTACTGGTTTTTCATTTCCAAACACCTCTCTGATATTGAGAATAATAAGTTGTGGGTTTGCTTCACTCAGGAACAACTTCCACACCAAAGAGTTTTATTTTGAGCGCAATCTGTTGCTTCTGAGGCGTGGTGTATTCACTGATTGACAAAGGATTGGATTTTTGAGTTTCAAGCTGAAGAATTATTTAATTTCAATCATGAGACAATTTCTCGGTGTACATGTACTTATGGCTCTCATAAAGAAAATTGGCTAAATTGTCAGATCAACACAAAAAGCAAAGCATTTCCACCAAAAACAAAACTAATCAAAGGCTACAATTTGTCGTAGAATCCGCTCCTTGAGGAACTTTTTTGACTCAACAGGCCTAAATTTGAATAAAATGTTGCAAGCCGTTTTATAGAAATAAACATAATCCATCACAAGGTTTGCATTTTTCTTTTTTTTAATTTAAATTGAGATTTAATATTTTACTTAAAGATTACTTAACCTCCTTATTGGTGCCAAGTAAGGTTACAAGATTGGTGTCAAAACATTTTTGACAGACATGTTTGAAATTAACACTGGAGTCCTACCCAAGACGGAGCCAGTTTGAAATGACTTTGGAGATTTTGCTCTGAAACTCCGTTTTAAAGAAAGCAAAGGTGGTGCAGCAGCAGTCCTGTTTTAAAAATGGATCGACTGCTGTGACCTGAAACCAGTGGTAATTTCCTGCCCTGCATGCAGACGACGACGACAACAACAACACAGAACCAACAGCTATTTAAAGGTGAGAGAAATGTGTGAAATGGTAGAGTGCACAGAGACGGTGACAATATCATCCACATATTTAACAGCTTCCATGTTTCCTTCTGAAGGGTACCTGTTGAAGAAAATATTAAGCGCTTAGCAAAACGTCAGGCAGCCGGACAGAGCTAGTAAAACAAACAGCTGTCCAGTTGGGGTGGAAATTAATCACTTATTCTTGTGGGCCGTTTTGGTAAAGACGTGTAAAAAATCTGAACAAAACTTCATCTTTCATTACTATAGTACGAATTAATTACACTTAAGTACATTTATTCAGTGGGGGAAAGTCCCAGGCTGATTTTTCTCTTTTCAAACTTTGGGAGGCACCTGGGGTGTCAACTCAGGTTCCAGTGGTGGCCAACGCTGCCCGGGCTGCAACTCCTCTAGCTCCGGCCCTGCTTTACTGGCTCTTTCAGTAGGATAGTGATCTAAACCATAGGGCTAAATAAAAGGTGATATGGATCAACTCAGTTTGGTGACCTGAATCTGGAAGCCTGGAAGTGAACAAGAAGACATTCTTGATGCTGTGGATATTTTGCAAAAATGAGTGATCGATAGAAACCTCTCCGAGGTATCTATGATGAAACTACAGAAAGATATGTTCTTAATAGATGAATACATTGATTTTCCCCCCCACTGAATAAATTAACTCAGATTAAACAGTGGATTTTTTTCATTTTCAGGTTGAGATTACATTAGTGTAATAAAATATACCTTTTTTGTTTTTAAGGCTTTTTAGACATTTTTACCAGATTTAGAAACAAGTATTCTTGGTGTTGGATTCATGTTATCTTTTGACAGTGCTGAGCATCATGAACTGCTGCACAGATAGTAAAGAAACAGTGATTTTCAGTCACTTTACCAGACAGATCTCTTCAAAACGTGAGGCAAACGTGTTCTACAAAAGAAAGGAGGTAGAAAAAAAATAATAAACACTGAAAGAGAGAAAGTCTGCTGCTTTCTGCTGACACCCCACAGCAGATGTTTATTTTTTCCCCCCGTTGGAAAGCAATGCTCTTGTCTATAACAATGAGTGACATTCTAGGAGAGCGTCTGCCTGAGGGGAATGATTGCCATGGAAACGGCTCGTAAATCCTTGCATCGTGTGTTGCTGTTGGCCCCGAGATACGACACCGTGCCTCAGCCTGACGCACCTTACGACGCCGTCAGCTGGATGCGCTGACGGCCTGAAGAAGGCCAGAAGACACGGACAGGCTCACTGAGAGCAAGCGCTTCATTAGACGCCGCTACATTTCCCCGCAGTGGACGCCGCCGTCCCGACGTGAAAACACAAAACAAAGGCAGAGAAAAGCTAAGGTAGTTGAAACGGACAAGCGGAGTTTTCCGGATAAAACGAAAGAAAGACATCTGTGTTTACGCCGGACCTCCAACGCTAAAAGTGCTGCTGGGAAGTGAAAAACCCAGTGGGTAAGAAACGTCTTTGTTGACCGTGTGCGTTTATACCTGGATGAGGCTGGCAGCTGGATTCCTCCTTTTTTCAAAGTGCTTCTGGCGATGCTGCTCCTGCACCTTCAGGGCAAAACCTGACCCCAGGATGCCCTGCCAGGCAACAATGCACACCACAACAACAGGAAATGATTAAAAAAAAAGAAGAAGAAAATGAAGATATGAAAATGACAATGCATTAACTCCTGAAGTTTGTTTACTCACAGCAGGCAGAGCAAAGAACGAGATCCCAAGCAGAGCAAAACCGGCTGACAGCAACCGGCCGGTCCAGGTTTGCGGCGTCTTGTCGCCGTAGCCAATTGTTGTTAAGGTGATCTGAAAGGTCAAAGTTACATCGTCAGGTGTGTTTGCTCTGGAACACGTTCAGATTTCAAATTTGAATAACTTGACCAAAAATGTAGAGGAACCCATTTCCTGACACTTTTAGGGTTTATCTCCGTCACAGTTTTATCAGGGCGTGACCTCAGCAGTTAGAGTTGCTATGAAACATTATATTAAAAAAAGATAGGCAAGGGAAAACCCAGGTCAGTTTTGTAATAGCGACAGCTGAAAAAAAAAAAAAACTTATTGAAATTTCAGACGACATACAAAACTTCCAACTCAGTTTTTAATCTCTAAATGAAGAGTTAAATCTCCTACTTGAGATTTGTTCAGTCTGAATACAAACTTGACTTTCACCTCACCAGGATTCTGCCGTTTATTTAGTTACAGCTTTATGCAAAGACAAAGACGTTTAATATGGCAAAAAATATCAGATTAAGGCAAATATATGGACAAGGAACCTATATGCACAACATTCATTTTAATCACACAATCTGTCAGTTTACTCTCGCACTTTCAGCGAATATGCAAAAAAATAAATCCCGCCATATTCTCCAGGCACAATTTTTAATAGGGTAACATTATGAAGATGTCCGTGTCTAATCTCAAGCGTTACCTCAGGGTTCTGATCTCAGCATTTTCAAACAACACACACCAGGAGTCCCTGACAAAACCTTTTCTCCAGCACATTGTTTGCATAATATGTGAAGATTTTTAACAATCAGAGCCTTTTTTGGGTGCTCTGCTATCGAAACGTCATCATAGATGCACATGTGGTTTTGCTGATTTAATTTTAGGTTTGCTTAGAGTCTCGGCCTTGTTCGTCCTCTACTAAGGATGTTTCCAGTGGGGAAGACGGAGGCGCCGCCCGGGCCCATCTGTGTCATGTCACCCACTCTGCCTGCTGCTGCGCCGCCTGCATAAACACACACTGCTCTGGATGGACTCTGGGTCAGTTCATTCCTTTAACAACTTACAAACCCATTTCAAACCCATGCACGGTCATTTCACGCCTAACCCATAAGAAAACATCTTATGTGTTTCATTTTAGTTAGATTCTTTCATTAATTACGGAGAAACAGTCAAAAAAAATGTTGAAATATCATGTTACAATTACATTAATTGTTTATTATGCTCTGTAAACGTTTAATTATACTTTATTGCTCTTTATTTTATTTCTTATTATTGATTTTCACAATTGACCGCCCACAATGACCGTGGAGAAACAGTTTTCCTGTAATGGTAAGTTATTTCTCCACCACTAGCACATTTAGCAGCACATGAATAGGGGATGATTGACAGCGTTAAGACCCTCCTCCTGGCTCTGATTGGTTGTTTCGGACTGACAGCAGATGCATTTCTGCAGATGGCAGTAGGACCACAAGGAGAAGGCAGAGGAGATACATTTTTTACACTGATTTGCTGTCATGTTTCACTATTATGACATAGCTTTAATAAATATGTTATTAAAAAATTTCTTATAAAAATTACATCACGGTTGGGACATATCTAATATACATTTATATTCTACTAGGCTCATATCTTTTTAACTGCTTGATAGAAAATATGGGCAAAAATAAAAAGAGCAGAAGACAAAAGTTTTAAATTCACTGAATTGTAAAAACCAAAAGAAAATATTTCCCTTTTGTTGTCCTACCACAACTCAATTCTCTTCATGCAAAGGCTCACTGAGTTTTGGAAGAACACAAAAATATATATAAGGGGATGAATCACTGCTGTCAAAAAATATAAAGTAAATACAAATTCCGAGAATTTCCTTGAACCGTTTTCTGTGAAATTACTTCCCTTCAGCTGTCGGATTGCACAGAATAACCTATATTAGAGCTCTTTCAAAACGTTTGCATGATTTATTGCATTTCCTAACCCATCGCTCAGAAGCATTTCAGAACCTTGATCTATTAGAGATTGAATAGAGGATGTAGATGTCTTTTATAGCATGTTTCTACACCATTAAGATTCATATTTCGAACGCAGCAGAAGTCACAATGAAAGCTCCATCAACGTGAAGGACAAGCATCCTCTCAGACATTAACGATAAAAAGCAATTCCTGAACCCGCGTGCCCAGCAGCGACGGCTCACAGTTTTCTCTTCCGACAGCTTTTGTGCAGACTCGTACATCTCAGAGGCTTTATGTGGCCAAGCTTCAGCTTTGCACATTTTTTTCATTTTTATTTATATATATATATAAAATAGCTTTTAGTCTCTAGGAGAAAACCAGGAGGCTCCAAGGTGTCACAGCACAGGAACAGTGTCTGTGAGTGTCGATGCCAGAAGCCTCTCAGGCCTACTTCACCTGGCAGCAGGACAAGATTGGATTTATTGATCGGTCCGTTTCTTGTTTGTGTCTTGTCTGCTTCCACGTTTTCAGAGGAGGATATAAGAGGAAACAGTGCGGTGCGGCCAGCCTAGCGTGACTACAGAAAAAAAAAAAAAAAAAAAAAAAAAAAAAAAAAAAAAAAAACCCCTTCGGGGGGGTTTTTGGTTTTTTGGGTTTTAAAGGGGCAAAGGGGAAGGGAAAAGGAAA
>NW_015115150.1:0-11516 GCF_001443285.1 Poecilia latipinna | reverse complement strand
TTAAAGGGGGAAAAAAAAGGGAAAAAGGGGGGTGGGGCCCCCCTGGGGGGAAAAAAAAAAAAAAAAAAAAAAAAAAAGAAAAAAAAAAGAGAAAAACACCTTCGTGGTGGTTTCTGGGTTTCTGGTGTTATAAGGGTCACAGTGGAAGTGAAAATGGAAATGTAGCACTGTTGTCAAAAAATGCAGCCCAGCATTACAGGATTGTTTTTTTTTGTTGTTTTTTTATAAAGTGTCTCATTTTCAGGCAATTTAAAGGGGCCAGAGTTAAGTATTAAGAAACAATATATGAGGATTTTAGATTTCAGTTTTAATTCTCATATTTGAAACTGAAAGCTTACATAATACTGTTAAAATGAATCCTATTTTTCTCTCTTACCAATGTACAATAAATATAACTCAGATTTTCCTCCTTCAAGTCAGTTAGTAATAACAAAATATTTCATATTTGATCAATACCAGAATAACCAGAAAATCATGTTTTTCTGAGATTTTTTTCTCACTTGCTTCAAATTTAGAAACATACCTACACACCTTTGGTGTTGGGAATTAAAAAGTGGCTCTTAAACTTCATGACTTTACTATATTTTGGCTGTCCTTTCTCGTGACAGTAAAAGTTTACAGTAATTGTTTAAATTCCAATTCAAAAATACTTTATTGATCCCAAAGGGAAATTAAATAATTCACAGTAATTCTTGGCTCATTTCTCAAGCCACTTTTGACAAATTTGGTGTTTTTCTCAGTGTCAGTGCTCATTTGGTTCAACTTCCTTATATCCCAAAATGTTGCTTCAAAATTTCCTTATAACATTCTATATTCATGATGTCATTCCATCGATTTTAGTTTCTCACCACAAAACCGTTCTCCAAAAATTAAGCGCATTTTCACAAAATGTAAGGTTTTTATCCCCTGGTACATTTCCAAACTATAATCTGACATTTTATGTTGCTTTTGAAGCAATGGCTTCTTCCTTTCTGATTGGCCTTTCAACCCATGTTCTTACAGGCCTCGTTTCAATCTGAATAATGCATATTTTACTACAAAACACTTTAATTTCTGGGGCCTCTCTCTGGACATTTTCATGTTTTTTTAATACTTATTTAATAATAACACCTTCAAGAAATTAATTTATGATTCTCTACAATTCTGTTTTTGACACCTTGTCAGATTTTTCCTTGATTTCACACAAAGACTCTATATATTTGAGATGTTGCCTTGAAAACCATTCACAGATGAATCCCTAGTTACCTCAAATACTGTGACTTAACTTATTGGAAATTTACAAAGCTACAAAATCCTCATCTTAGCCGTTACAAATTACTGAAAACACTATAATCTCTGTGCATTAACACGTCTAGTTTAGTAAAGCAATAAATATTTATCTGAAAAGTTTGTCCCGGTCTTCTGACATTAGGCAAATACGTAGAAATAGTCTTGGTAATCCAACCAAACCTAAAGTAAGTTTGGTTGGATTTAATGTCAGAGAGTGAGGAAAAGAAGCCTTGGTCCCGTATATTACGCCGAACGTTAAAAAGTATGACAGAATGCCACAAAGAGGCTCTTGCATATCTTAATCAGTTAAAAGGAGACATACTCAGTTATATCAGATGTACAAATCCTATAAATGTAAGCCTTAGTCCCCTGCTTAGTTTGAAAACAGCGTCTCTGAGACAGTGTGTCATTCACAGAGGCGGTTGTGTGTGTGTCTGATGTGTGTCCTTACCGTGCCCCACCACAGAGCGTCAGCATACGTGTCAAACTCCTTGTTGAACTCTTTTTCCACAAGATAGACCAGGAAAGAGGAGAAGATAAGCACCAGGAACCCGATGTACCAAGCAGTCACCAGCTCCTGCAAGCAGACGTTGGAGCAATCCAGAGTTAAGAGAGAAAAATTTCCTTTTACGCTCCAAGACCTTTAATTTTGTGCTTTGACAGGAAAGTGGCAAACAGTCCCTGAGGGATTATTAATTGTTTGCAAATGGATAAAAAAAAAGCTTACAGTAACTGAGATTTTTTTTTTTTTTTTAGAAAAAAAATAGGCAGAAACAAAACAAATGGACATCATAGGCTGTGATCCTGTAATGAGGTATTCACAAAATGAATCCAAATAAGTCTCCAGCCTAAACAAAAGGATTACATTTTTAAACCAGATAGTATTGGAATTATGGTGACATACATCCTGTGAATGTGTTATCGCTTCTTCTTTCATCGATTGTGAAAAAAATTATATATATATATATATTTTATCGATTTCCACAATCGATAAAAAATAATAGTCAGATTGGTCTCATTCTAGCGCTGTGACATGTGATGATTAATCACTATGCTTAACTTTCTAAAATTGAAATGTAAACAGGAAGCTTCCAAAAAATGTAAGGAAAATGTTTTTATTGTCTCAAACTAAGAGTCTGAAGATTCTCAGTTTTCAAAAGAAGTCATTTTATTTCAAAAATTAATTTAGAAAAACTATAACCTCAGTGGGAGGACAATTCATCGTTGCATTAAGTAGGCTGCATGCTATTTTGGTTTTGTCCAAAATTTGCAGCTGAGCACAGCAGTTTGAAGCTTTTCGCTCAACTCTGAGCAGCACAAGGCTGCTCAACGCGCTGCTGTGAAATGAGCAACTCTCTGCAAGACGCACTTTTCAGATATTAGAATAAAATCAGCCGAATATTAATGCACACAACTTTTACTTGTAAAAATTGGATCTTTTTCTATTGACTTCCATTTTATGCGAGACTATTTCAGTCTATCAAGGTGGCTGCAGTGACAAAAAAAAAGACAAAGCTAGAGAGTCTGAATGCATTGTGTATAATGTACACAATGCAATGGAGCAGAAATGGAAGTCACAACGGGATTTTTCGTAAATCACTTTTACTTGCGTGCTTGATGTAAGGCTGTTTATGTTCCGTGCTCAGTGTCTTTTCCTGTTAATAAAATTGATCTATCATGTACTTTTAAGAAGATTATACTTGCAGACATACGGTGCTGGCACTTAAGAGGGGAATGTAAATACTTTCTCCATGTGTAGCGATACTTCATGCGGATTACACCAGCAATACATTAAATATTTATACACTTAATTCATTTTTATATATGTTGTTACATTAATAAATGCTCTGGCTTGTACCTTTCAGTGTGTTCTCACTCCTCTTTAAAACGATGTAAACAAACTAGACACGTTTCAAAAGCCAAACCCTGACTGAACACGCATAAGTGAAAAACAGCATAAATTGCTCCCTGGTGGTGCTTAAGTGACACAACAAGAACATTTCAACACCGATGTGCAACAAATCACCACATCCCAAAGTGGGATGGAAACGGCAAATGGGAAAGAAAGAAAAAAAAGGTAACGTAGACATCGCACCTTGCTATGTGCATAAACTACAGATCCCAGCAGCTTCCAGGTCCCTCCCCTGCGGTCCATGCGCACCATGCGCAGGATCTGAAGAAAGCGAAGGCTACGCAGTGCAGAGGTGGCAAAGACGTTGCCCTGGCTACCAGCTGAAACCACAGCAACCGAGGTGATAAGTACGATGATGTCTGGGGAGTAAAGCGGTGAAAATTAAAGGTCATGGGAAGCACAATATAGGCAACAGGAACTGGTTTCTACATCCAACCAGGCAGTCATCTATCTCCTTTAAAAACAGCTATTGATTCATGAAAAGTTGGGGTTTTTTTTGTTTGTTTTCATTTCTATTACAGTGTTTACTGCTACTCTGATTAATGGTTTATGCGGCACAGATAAAGTTGCAAATAAAGTCAGCAGAACTTTACACTCTAACAATTTTCCTGCATGCAAATTTGTGAGCATTTAAACTCTATTCTGAATAAATCCAGTGTAACATAAATATTTTCAAGCTGCATCTTTGGTGTGTTTTCGTATTTATCATCCTATTAGACCCACCTATGACACAGAAGGGTTTCCTGGCAAAGCGGAGGCGGCCCTGCCAGCCTCGGTATCGACAGCAGCAGCCAGCGCTCCATATCCTGATGATGTACTCAAGTCCAAATACTACAATCATCACAAATTCCTTCAGGTCACACACACACACACACACACACACACACGCACAAACACAACTTTAAATAGTCACAGAAAAGGGAAAAAAAGGAGTCCAGAAGAAATAAAACTGAAAAAAATAGGTTCATTCCAAACAAATATACTTCATAAACATGAGTTTTCTAATAGTTTCTAAAGGATTAAATGTGATTTAAGTCTTTTCAAAATTTTTCTTGAAGACCAGTGGAGTTTTTCAAATGGTTTCAAGATTATTTAATTTCAAAAAATTTAATTCTGGATTATTTTGTGTCCTTTAAAAAAAAAAAAAAAAAAAAAAAAAAGAAAAAAGTCGCAAACTGTGAAAAGTTGTGACCCAGAAATTAATAAATTAGATCAGGTTTTGTCTAAAAGGTTATTTTAAACATTTAAAAGGTGAGGGTTCAGTCATGTGACAAGAAGCAGCTTTAGTAGCTTTTTGTCAAAACAGAATCCAAATGAACTAATCACAGTAAAAAAAAAAAAAGAAAAGTTTATTCAAGTTCATTTAATTCGAAAACATGAATCTAACAACAAATCCTGCAACTGATGCAAGCACAGTGGTTAAAAAAAGATCTTTTTATTGGCAAAAATAACTGCACATACTGACTAAATGGACACATGCGTGGCAATTACAAATCAAAACCAGGAGTGGGAAAAGAAACTCACTGGGAACAGACTGCAATATAAAACAGGAGGTAACTGCAACCTGCACTATATTCACACTAAATGTACACATAACCAGACTCCTTATGAAATACCCACAGACCCACTGAAACGATGCAACACAAAAAAAGCAACAGGAGAAATGTTTAAATTGCATCATCATAAATGACGAAATCTGGTAAAAAACTTAAGTGGAAGCCAGGAAAACCTGCCGAGTTGTCGCTAAAATTCAGATTTGATTGACAGAAGGAGATATAATTTAGTTTATGCATTCAATTAAACTCTGCTGCAGATTCATGGCTTTTGTTTGGCAGATGGATTACTCCTTTAATCACACATAAGCACAAGTTAAACTCATTTGGGCGAGTGTAATATTGATTTTACCTAGCAGTGGAGCTTCATCAACGTTCATTACAGGCCTGGGTGTGTGAAATCAGCAGTCTATTGCTGCTGTGAGCGTCATTAACAAACACACAAACTTAGAGGATGGTAACACCGTTTCAGTGAGTATTCACACTCACACCAAATGTGATTTCCTGCAGCCACTGTGGATAAAATCTACGTACTGTACGCACGCCCCTGATGATAACTGGTAAATCTAAGTGGAAAAACAAAGTCAAATCTTCCTCTGAAGGAGAATAATTCAGGTGCATAACATCCCTGAAAACTATTTTGTGGAATCGACATTTGGTTTACTAGCTGGTCTGTGTTTTTGTGAAGCGGTCCATCAACATGGCTCATCTTGACTTGGATGTCTTTGGCATTATTCTATACAAAAAAAAGCTCCAAATTTGTCTGAGATCATTTCTAAATCCTGTGAAAAGCCGTATTCAAGTCATCCTAGACATTTTTATTTTTTAGTTCCATTTTCCCTTCTGAAAAGTTTGTTTGTCCGTTGAGTTCATGTTTTAGGTAAAATTAAAGGTGAAGAGACTTATTCTGGTCCTGTTTGACACCGTAAGAGTCTGCATTTCTCATATCCAGTGTATATGCTTCACACAAACCTCTGAACATGGCAAATTACAGCCTGAACTGTGAAATTATCTCATTAAACTAAAAAAAACCCCCACAATATAGCTAATCGAGGACTACATTTTCCTCGCTTTACCGTCAAAATTTAATTCTGGACATCGTCTTATTTTGAAAATAAGAACCCATTAGACATCAGAAAGGTTCAATCTTTCACCTTCTGTGTTAGGCAAACACATTAATTACTAATAATCTCCCTTTAATGATACCTTTATACATTATTAAGTAGGCATGCGCCCTCTGGTTGTCACGTGTTGGTTTAATGAACCAGTCTGTGTGGAAGTGTGTGTCGGTCCTACCAGGATGAGCAGGCAGTGCGCAGAGAATTCCTGGTGAGCAGGGATGGTGGAGAACACCGAGAGAACCAGGCAGCCAAACACCAGGATGAAACTGTGGAGACAAGGCATGCATCGCACATGAACGACAAACATTTAGTCTCCGAATAACGGATTTAACCTCATTAGTTACAGTGTTGCACCCGTCTGCGGGGATAAATATAGAACACGTCTGCTCCAGCAGGCTGCACCGAGGACGAGCAGAAGCTGTTTGGAGCGTCGTTGTTATCATCAATCAAAGCCCAACTTAAGAGCTTCCAGCTTCACTAATCCTGCTTTTATTGCTGTTGGTGAAACAACTGTGCCTATTCAGACAATGCCCCAAACGCAGTAAAAAAGCAAAAAAAAAAGGGAACTTATTGACAGCAACATGAGCTGAACGAGTGGCTGACACAGAGCTGCAGGATCTAATTGCGGCGCGCCCTGGAGAAACGGTATTTGTTATGGCAAATTACGCGCCCAAAAGGGAGAATCGGAGCAGAAAACAAACTGTGACGATCGAGTTGGGGGGTCAGCAAAATCACATCAGCAGGCCTGTCCTCGAGTAAGACATGTTAAAATCCACACCGACTCTTGCCTGGTTGGCTTGGCGGTTTGAAACTCTGAAACTACACTGCAAAAAACACAAAATCTGTGCATAGCAACCCCAGTCTAAGAGCAAGATTTCAGAGCCTTAACATCGATTAAGTCTAATCCACGTGAGTCAACTGTGTCCAAGGTTCATCCATCTAGCAGTTGAATTGAGGGATGCTGAAGGATTTAGACAAACTCCTTGTTCATATTTACTTTGTGCAATGCACCAGTCCAACATGACGGACAGCAGGTACTGTGTTCTTGGCTTTAAAAGCTCCAGTGATTCATCTAAATGTTGTTCTAGTCACCATCACCAACCAGCTGAAGTTTTGTCTCGTCTGTCCACCAGACGTTTGACTTGCTTGGCTGCGCACTTTGAAAATGCCTCGATTCTGAGACGTACTTTGACTGGTTGATTGAAAGGCGCTGAACAGTCATAAGTCAAATACAACAGCATAAAATATCGCTTCAAATTGAACACAGGCTGCTCCGGTCTCCACTTCACCAGATTGAATCTGAAGCCTCCTCATTGTCTGGCTGCTGCCCATTAAGCAAAACAGTCATCTGGTAAGTTGCTTAATTAGCAAACAAATTCAAATTCATAAGGAAGTTTTCACACAACATATGCACTGGCTAGCAGCCTCAGTAGGGTGTTTTTCCTGTGTACTTCTCTTCTGTTATTTTCTTTTTAAACACCATCTGTCTTTCTGATATTAATGGTCTCATTTCAAGTGTTTATTTTCCATACAAAATGTGCTTCAGTCTCCCTCTTGTCTCATTTGAACAGCCTCTCCATCTTATCTTTTCTGTATTCTCTCTAACTCTGCCTTCTTTCTGTCTGGACTCTCAGTTACCAACCTCCCTTCTTCCTCTGTTTAAGTCACATTTGTGTCTCTGTGAAGCTTCCAGCCATCACTTTGTATTTTTCTCCCCTCTGGCTCAGCTGCATGATTGATGCAGCCATTCATTTTCCACGGGCTTCAGAAGAAATATGAAAAGTTGCGTGCAGCAGAGCATCTTCTAGTGGCTGTGGGGAACGGATGATTCGAACCCCGCATTTTAATCTGCTGGCGATTCTCGTTTTGAAAGCCGTCACCCAAACAGGCAGCGGAGACCTGATTTGCAGGTTGTAGCGCGACCTGCGCGACTCGGGTAAGACTCGAGCCTGACCTTTCACCTGTGTGAGATTGAAAAAAATAAGCTGCGCTTTTCGTTTGGAGATTTTCAACTCAAAAACAGCCAGGAAAAAAAGGGAGGGAGTTGATCCTGTCCCAACGTTTCATGTATACATATATATATCAAGTGGAGCGTCCTCTTTGCTTGTGGAAATAAATCAACAAGCACCTTGACACTAATCAATGAAATTCTGACTCCACACTGTTGGACAGGATACGTTTAAAAAAAAAAAGTGAATGCCACCTTATTTACCTAATCAAGTTTTGAGATTTTTCAGATCTTGCAAGGCGCCTGTCTTTTTGAAATGCATTTCAAAATGTAACCAAAAACAGGATTTCAATGGGGCAGAGAAACCCTCTCTGAGGTTCGCCTCAACTCGGCTTGTTGATGATGAGGAAGGCTTTGTTTTAGAGGCGTGAATAGAAGAAATTCAGATCCAAGTTTTAACAACCGATCCACAACTCTAATAGATTCAACACCAAAATCAAAGACAGGATTTTTAAACCGTCTTAAATGGAGAAGATAACAATTAAAATAAATAAACAAATTAAAGGTGCATTTAAAAGCAAGTTTGTGACCTGTAGAGGCAAGTCTGATTACCAGCGATGTGCAAAAAAACCCAAAAGAAAAGTCTTTTAGTACATTATAAAGAAAGCATGACCTACACTGATGCTTAATTACTAAAGCAAAAATAGTTAATTGAGTGATAATTTAATAAATTGCACTGTTGTGTCTATGCATGAAACAGCAGCTCGGCGCTTTTTAAAGTGCGGCGCACATTTTAAGGACTTATTGAAACCAAATAGCACAGTGGATAAGTGCACAGGTGAATAATCCTGCTGGCGCTCGTGTCGACCTTCAAAACGTGTTTCATCAAGGTTTCAGCTGCAATTATTCCTCTGTGCTCGTTTGCTTCTGTGCAGATTTCAGGGCCACCCTTTGTTTGGGGAAAAAAAAAAAGAAAGAAAAGATGAGCAAATGAACACAAACAAAAATGAATACTAAAAAGTCTGATGAAAATATGGAGCATCATTCTGAGGGTCAGAGGCCTCTTGTAAAAAATCAGCCCATCATCTGGAAGAGAATGGATCCTCTAAACGCCGTTTTCAGGCTTTATGAATAATCACAAAGACGCTTCATTGATGATAGTTTCAAAACATTCTGAATTCGATCCTTTTTATACTCTAAATATTTTTCTCTCTCTTTGTGAAAGACATAGAAATATTAGGAAAAAAAAAAGTACCTGCCATATAAGCGAATGACCTTTTAGCGAGCAGAGACTGGAACTGTAATATCTGTCATCGGATGGTTGTGTTCGGACACGGTGATGGAAAAGTGTTACATCTGGGATCACTGAGCTGTCTGGGTGATGTTAAATGATGAGAAATACTTCTGTCTGCAAACCTCAGCGAGGTTTCTACTTTAGCATCTTATCTGTTTTGGAAACGCTGCTTTGTCCACTTCCATCTTTCAGGTTTTTGCAGAGAGAATTGTTCAGTGAGGGCAAACGGGAGTAAGAAAAAGCATCTATTGATGTGAGCAGGTGACAAATAGTCAGAAGTGTCATTACATTGATTATCTTTAGGAGATTTAGATGCATTTTCTGTCGTTTACAGACATTATTGGCCTCTGGTTCTGAAAAACGATCGGGCGGTGGCAGATATATGTTTAGCCTTATCATTATGTGACAGTCGTTCCTTTCATCAAGGGACAACAATAAAGAAAGAGTCATTAAAAGGGAAATGTAGATTATTTAAGTCAGTTACCGAACAACAAGCCGGTAAAAGAAGGTTTTACACAAAGCCACCACAAAGTGTCTGTCAGCTGAAGCTTAAAAATTGCTCATCCATCTCAATATAATTTCATATTCACCATTCCAGCCATCCTAGATCAGGCTGTTCCTTCAAAAATATGTGAAACACTTCCTGGCAAAGCTAAGGTATGCACACTGTACGGGTTGGCAGAAACCAAGACAGAGGACTTTGATATCAGGATGAAGAGAAAAAAAATATATCGTTTTTTTTTTTTTTTTTTTTTTTTTAGAAAAATGTGAGAAACAAGCTAATCACATTCAAAGGTAAGAGCTCAGCGAGTGAACGAAACATATTTATCCCGACATTTCAGGACTGTTTTCCCACCACCTGCAACTTTGTGCACAGACGACTTTGTGCTGTCGAGATCGATGATTATTGGTCCTTGTGGCCCGAACAGGAAATGTTACGGTTTAGAGCAGAGGTCTCAAACTTATTCTCATTTTGTGCAATAATCAGGACTATGAATGTTCTCGAAGGGTCGGTAGAATGTATCGATAAAACTATCCTTTAACGAACTGCTAAATGTCACCAGTTTGTTCATGGATTTTATCAATACATTCTGGCATTTTAGCAGACGAAACATTAATAAACAACTGTGTCTGCATAGGTACTGCTTCAAATGAAATAACATTGAACGTCTTTTCACATCGATTACGACTGTGTGACTTTTTTTTTTTTTTTTTGCTATGAAAATCAGTGATTTTTGTGGTGCTACTTTGTAATATTTGCGCTTACGTAAGACAATAAATGTGACTTATGGTCCGTGCGCCACGTCGGTCACGGACCATAACTTCACATCAAGCAAGGCTGAGGCAGCAGTAGAGAAGGAGTAAGAAATACTGTCCTGATAAACTCACAAATATGAGTGAGCGACAAAAAGTGCGGGAATCTGAGTTTTGGTGAATTCCTGCAAAAATCACCAAAAAAAAAAAAAAAAAATGAATGGAGAAACTGATTGATGTGATGTGCAGATAAAAACTGCTTTGATTTGATCGATACAGTTATACTTAAAGCACAAAGCACAACTAATGAGATGGCCACTTTGTGTGGTTATCAATGCTTGTGAGGGCAACGAAACCGACCTCATCCAGAGGGGACACAGAGATGTGGTGGCACCACTGGATAAATCAAGCTCCTTACAGGGAAAGTTCGAGGAAAACATCAGCTGCTTGTAGCTTCTGTTAACAGAATCCCACTTCAACAAACTTAACTCTGCCAAGGCGTGTGTTAGGATCCAAAAAGTAGCGCAGACGCCAGAGGAAATGACACTGACGCAAAGCAGAAGGTAAAAAAGTTTAACAGCTGTTTACCGACGTTGAGGAAATTAACTGTTCACATAACATTTGCTTTGGACGTGCCTCTCGGTTTAATTACCGTTTCTGCGAGACGTGCGCAGTCAGGCCAACTCGCGGCCGCGCCGATGCTCGACAGGGCCACGCTGACAAGCTGCAGGTGTTGGAGGGAGAGGCGGCCCCAGGGCCCGACTACTGCAGCCATAATGTTGATGAATGGGGTCCAGCAGAGAAACCCATATACAGTGAAAAAACCCACAGCCTTCCCTCCAACAAGCTGACAAAGGAGTCTGAAAAGCATGAGCAGTGAGATTTAAGTGTGTGAGTAATCAGCTCCCTGGAGACTCGGAGGCTGAGCTTTACAAGGAATCATTACAAGTATTTTAAAATGGAAACGAAATATGGGACAGAAACCGGTCTGCACCGTGAAACCATTAAGAAAAAATAAAATAAAATAAAAAGCTCCCGACTCAAGGAGCGAGAGCACTTTAGCTCGATCTTAGCTTTGATATACTGTAAATGTCAAACAATGGAGGTGGTGGAGATGTGTTTATTGTGGGATTTGCTATATATATATATATATATATATATATAT
>NW_015115149.1:56501-84771 GCF_001443285.1 Poecilia latipinna | reverse complement strand
ACACAGCTTTCACACTCACACCCAATGAGACTTTGTGCCCCTCCTCCTCTGGCTGCGAAAGACTTGAGCTTTAACGTTGATTTCTCCATTGTTTCCCACAAATAACCTTACAGAACTGATGTAGAACTTGCTGGAGAATATTTCTGCTTGTCGTCTTTGCATCAGTTTTGGCTGATAAGGTAAAAATCACTCAGATGTCTCGGGTAACGCATTGAGTTTCACTATTGTAACACTTGTTTGTCGGAGGTTTGCTCTATTTCCACATGAGGGCAGGGTTGGTGTAATATCAATTACAAATCCAGCCCACAGTTTAGTTTGAAAATTCTATATCATTGGATGCCATGATCTATGGTCTCAGATACTTTTAGCAAGGCTTAGAGCTGCAGTGTGAATAAACAGTGCAGCGGTCTTTGTATGATTCTGCACGTGGGTTAAATGACTTCTCAACGTGAACCCTGATCTCTCTCTGACTATTTCTGGATGTGGTGTTTAGACAAAGTTTTTTGCCCTGATATTTACAGAGTTCTTCAGAGCACTTAAAAAATAAAAAGCCTCACTTTCTCTTCGAGTGACCAGCAAATTACTCATGTAATTATTATGAACGGCTGCCATGTGGCATTGCTCTCTCTTTCTTTTCTTTTTTAAGTCAACCTTCCCTGGCTTACACCATTTGGTTTCATTCAAACAGATATGCTGTTCGGCTAGTTATAAGTCTGACTAAAACAATCCTCAGACAAGCATGGCTGTGCTGTGACCTTTTCACTAGGCACACAGGTCACATGCTGCTCTACTGATAATCCTATGCTAACGCTCTCAACCTCATACAGATGTTTTCTTCCACTGTGTGGTATTTCTTGGTGTAATTAAAGTTTTACGCCTCCACAATCGATTTCAGCCTTACAAGTGAAGGAGAAAACACTGTTGTATAAGTGATATTTCACAGTAATCAAACATGAAATGGGATGAGGAAGATGTGCAACAAAGGTCCTGCACTCGGCAATCAAATGCCTGGATGGCAGCATTCACTTTATGGGAGCAGTGAATTAACCATGGGAACCACAGGATGAGCATTTTTCAATTAGGTAGAATGGCTTATTTCACAAAACAATAGGCAGAGCTGGGGAAGTATGCTTTATTGTCAATGTAAAGGATTCAATGCATTTTAAAGTGTACAAACATACATACACACACATTACTGTGACACCCAGGCCCAAATACCAAAGGTTATTTCTTTTCATTGGAAAGAATGTGGTACTTTGTTTGCCAATTCAAAAACTTGCTCCTTCTGTCTCAGTTGTTGACCCCTTGGGAATGACCCTTCACCCACCTTGCCTGCTGGAGGAGGTCAGAAGGTCAAAAGTGTCCGATGGCAGAAACAGTGCATGGAAGCTTTCACTCTGTCAGGCTCTCTCAGGGCTTGCCACCATGTGTGAGCGTGTGTGCGTGAACGTCTGGATGTAGTGTGACGTACTTTGAGGTCCCCTGGACTTGAAAAAGTGGAACAACAGGTCAGTTACCACTTACCACCACTGAGATGATTACAGCAAGGTTCTGAAGCTGTTTGTTTGTGCTGTGAATGTTGTAAAACTGAATGCACATTTCAACGGCCTCCTGAAAAAAAACCACAAACCACACTGAGTTTCTCAGTAATCCTACAGTGAGCGCAGCGCATTACTGCTCACAAAGGGCAAAGAACATAAGTTTCTGTAACCACACATCTTGACCAGTGCAGACAGGTGTGGCTTCCAGGCTTCACTAACATCACAGACAGGAGACAGA
The DNA here is from genome assembly GCF_001443285.1 of Poecilia latipinna. Taxonomy (NCBI): domain Eukaryota; kingdom Metazoa; phylum Chordata; class Actinopteri; order Cyprinodontiformes; family Poeciliidae; genus Poecilia; species Poecilia latipinna. Next base: position 82,992 of record NW_015115149.1, on the reverse strand, counting down.
AATGCAGGTGTGCACTTCCTTGTTGATGGACTACAGAAGACCACCCGTACTGTGGCTCACTTTCTTTCTGTAAAGTAATCTTAGATGTGAAGAGGGGTCTTTGGTAGCATTTTTTAATGTTCAGAAACTCCTAAAACACCTGTGCAGTGTTTTAGGTTACTTTTCACAACAGGTTTTTATTTCCTAAAGCTTATTTTACAGTACTGTAGAAACATTGAGTTTGTGCAAGAGATCAATTAAAGCTGAGGTGGCTCAGCCTCCAACAACAGGCATGCAAAAGCAGAAGAGCTGTACTGTTTCTGTCTTTCCTGAGAAGCTAAGAATAGACAGATCATTTGAATCAATTTTCTGTTGAAACGCTAAGTTGAGCAATCGTTTCCTGCCGAGTATACTTGAGCTAAAGCTTTATGAAAAAACTCCAAGCAAACTTCTGGCCCCTTTGACAAACAGAAGCAGCTTGGCAGAACATAATAAGACAATGTCTTATTGTGAAATGCAAACCAGTTGTATTTGTTCAGTCGTCTGCGTTTGACTGGCTTCCCACACTTTTTGAATGAAACCTTCCTGAACCTGAACGGGAAAATACTAACCTTGCACTGAAACATGCATCGCTGAAAATCAGTCGACTTTTGTCATCTGAAGGGAGAGTTCATGACACAAGCTTGCATTTTCATTGCCAGATCAAAATAACAATAAGCATAGGAATGTTCCCACAGATCAGCTTGTATCATTTCCATTTTAACCGTGTCAGGAGGTCATTTGATGTTGACTTATTTCAGAACGCATCTTTTCAGAATGCATGCAAAGAGGAAGAAGAAAATAAAAGTGAACTTTGTCCTTAATTCTTATGAAGGTTGCATATGAAATGAGTTGTACTGCACAGAGCTTGGAAAAACAACAACAACAAAAAAACATAGATGAAAGGTGGAAAGAGATGGCCTCCGGAGGGCTAAAACCTTCACCATTCCCCTGACAGACTAACCTGAAAACTAAAAAAGCCGATTACTCACACCCTCCTACAACGACAGACATCACGGCTCTCACTTCCTGTGTGGAAAGCAATTTTTCTTTTTTTGAATGTGTGTGGGGTTCCAATCAAGTGTGAGCTGAAGAAGTGGCAGTTATACCAGATGTTGGTGGTGCAAGAAAAAGCTGTTAATATACGATACTAAAAATATAGAGGAATTTGTTGCATTTCTAATTTAGCAGAGCGAACAGATAAAGAAGAAATCAGAGAGCTGCTGGACCCTAGACAGGTAAGAAAAAGAATGATGCAGCTTGTTGTTTTATGGTTAGACTGTAAGATCATTTTTGAGTTTAAACATACTTGCTTACTTTAATTACATGCAACGATTTGAGTGTGTAAACTCTTGTATGCTTTAAATGTAAATAAAAAAGTGTTTTAAGTGATCTAGGAAGATCACTACTGCTCATCTAAACTCAGATTTTTCATTTAAAAAGAGACTCTTTAGAAATAAGCTCTAGTGTGAATACCTTGATGCAGTTAAATGTGCTTTGCTTTTAGGTGATTGTGATGGCGAATTTCTTAAGATATTGCAGCATCAACTATTTGTTGATATGTTGCATCTTCTGGATTTTCTGGCCAGCAGGTACAACTTCCTTATGAATAGATCACGAAAGACGATTATATGTGCAACGCTGTTTAAAACTTTTAAACCATTATTATTTGTTTCATGTTGCATTAACAAGAAGCCTGACTTTCTTGTAATTCTGTAAATTGGTCTTTTAGTCGATAGTTTTCAGATGTCCATCAAGTTTTTCTTTAGACTCTAGTTTATTTTGAGAACCGAAGAGATTCATCGTCCCTCGGTTGTTTGACTCTATGTCAACATAAGTTTAGCTCTTTAAGAGTGAAGTTGTTGGTGCCAAACCTTTGTTTAATGGTTTCAGATGTGTTTCGTTTGATCTGTTGGCTTTGGTTAAGAGATAAACAACACATTTTGACATGAAGGCAGATTGGCCGGTAACAAAATGGCTGAGGGATCCAATTGAAAATCTGTTTCCTGTTAAAATTGATAGAAACTGGCAAAGTGCTGGATCATCCCTTGACGTTAGGAGCTGTATTATGCCGCGATCAGTTATACTTAAGAGTATAACTACTTAAACGATAACCTAAAATTAAAAAAAAAAAAGCACAAATAAAATGTTTTCTAAACACATCTAAAGCAAATACTAATCAAGATGACTTTAAATGGTTGAAAGAGAGTCAGGCTCCTTGGAAACTAAATATTTAAATGGCTGCTTTTTGTGTAAAACGTTTGATCATAATATCTTTGGTTTTACTTATCTAATAGTTGCATTGTTTGAACCGATTTGTTTTAGTTTTACTTTTGCTTCTTTTTCCTACTTCTGTGATTGACTATCGTTTCCATATTTTTGTTCTGTTGCGGTTTTGGTTTCTCCTGCCTTCTTCGCACATCATTCTCCTCTTGTGATTTAAGTTCTGTCAGGAAATGTCTGTTTCATTTTTCATTCATCAAGAAGTAGGTGATACGTTGACACGTTGTTTTGTTGTCTGACATAATGGGGAAGTGAAAGAAAGTCAACCAAGATGTCAGGAAGACAAATGAGGAGTTTGAAAAGTCTGGTTAATCTTTGAGGAAAACTTTCCAGATTCTTGAATGTACCGTGTTCATGTTTTCAGACATGATGGGAATGCCCAACTTCATACCCCTCATCAAGGAGGCTCTGTGTCCCAGAGATGAACATGTCATGACAGAGTCATTATCCAGAAAAATGGACAAAGAGATATGTCATTATAAGAGATATGTCCTCCGGTCAGATGTAATAATAATAATAATAATAATAATAATAATAATAATAATAATAATCGATTTAATTTGTACTGCACTTTTCATTAGAAAAAATCTCAAAGTGCTACACAGTGCAACTAAAATTGTAGATAAAATCAACATCATAAAAATCATGTGGAGGCAGAATAGGCTTGCTTAAATAAAAAATAATTTAAGCCTCTTTTGAAGTGAACCAGTGGTTGCGGAGCTCTCAAATCATCCGGGAGAGAGTTCCAGAGACGGGGGGCAGCCACAGCGAATGCCCGATCTCCCATGGTCCTTAATCTGGAGCGAGGAAGGTGTTGTGATATTGTGCAGGAGAAACTGGCACACTTCATGAAATAGATGGTATCATGAAGAAAGAACAATATGTGGAAATACTGAAGTAAGATCTACAGACACCAGCTAAGAAACTAAAGCTGAAGTGTAAGTGGCTCTTCCTAATGGACAATAACCAGGAGTAGAAGGCCAAAGTGGTTACAGAGGGATTTAAGGACAAAAGTGTTAATGTTTTGATTGAACTATCACAAATCCCTGGTCTCAAGCATATCAAGAACGAACATGCATCACATGAATTCCCAGGAATCTCATGTGATGCATGTTCATTCTTGATCAGTCGCAGTCTCTGCATGTCCAACCTGGTTATAAGGAGCAAACTAATGTCTGCACTGATGAACCAATGTTTGAGTTATTATTAATCAAAGGCAGCTCCAAACACATTCATTTTTAGGCTTCATTTACAGGAACTCATTGTTTCACAATTTTCTAGTTATAGTTAACTGCTACGCTATACTATAGATTAAACCATACTGCAGATACTTGAGCTTTACTGACACTCATGTATTTTTGTGCAATGTATTGTGTGTTGAAGAAGTGCTGACTGATAAAACAGTAAATTTTGAATCTTGAGATGGTTGTAGAGGGATAGCCAACATATATGACCCAAGTCATGCAGCTGGCAGTGCTAACTAGAAAATGTATGTAAATTTAGGATATTTAAGACATTCATAAATAAATATTTCACATATTCTTTCTCTCAAATATTTTTGTTAATTCTGACTGTCTTTAAACAACAGACGTTTGGTCTGACTTGAGAATGAGAAAAAAGGTGTCTGTATCTTGCACATAAACATTTAGTTACATTTAGAAAAGCCCATTGAAGTCCATTTTTAATTAAAAATTAAACTTTTAAATTTTTTTCACCCTGATGTTACTCTGATTGTCCTTATTGTTATTAACTGTGGTATGTTAACTATGGTTATGGTCAACCCTACGTAGTCTGAGTGATAATCTTTTTATACGTTTTCATCACTGTTTGTGGTTTGTTTGTTCAACACGGCTTCTCGTTTGTTTTTACATTTGTTTTCCTTTTTCAATATCATTATTAATTCTGACTCAGTGCTCAGTGCTCGTCTAATGACGTCCTTTTCTTTCCTCTTCTTTCGCACAGAAGCAAAAACAGTCACACAGGCGGCAGGCAGCAGAGTGATCCTGAACTGCACTTACTCAGACAAAAATATAACCATGGCAACTTGGAGTTTTAATGGAAAGGATCTTATCTCCTTCCGCAGAAATGGAAAAACAATTAAGTTCAATGAAAGTGTCCGCCTTAATGTAGATATGTCTGAATTAGAAAGTAAGCGATATGCACTCATCATAAAAGACGCTCAGAAGTCACATGAAGGAAACTACACTTGCAAGATAACTACAAATTCAGGACTTTTTGATGAGATCCAGGAGCTTATAATTACAGGTCAGTAAAATCTGTTTTAAATCACCCATTACAATCAGGAACAGGAAAGAACAGGGATTAAAGTGCATAACTAATTAAAGTTGTTAAACAGTTAAACTATTTTTAAGGGTGTTTTTTTTTCATTCTGGTATTTGGTTCTTTCCTCACCAAAACCTTACGGGAGATTTTTTTTTTTTTTCAATATGGATGATAAGTGTAACACTGTCTCACCAAAGCATAATTAGAAATGTTTTAGTTTTTTTTAAGAAACCACAGGGCGTGAATACAACTTCTAAAAATATTTAAGAAAAAACAAACAAACAAAAAAAAAATACATCCCACACAAACACGCAACAAACGTTTTATAATTACACAAGAACCAGAAGGAAACTAAACTGAATTGCTGCCTCCCCCCCCTCTGTTTTTCATTCACAGAAGAAAAAAGAAGCACCAACATACTGAATATTATCGTCATAGCTGCTGTCCCTTCTGTATGTTTCCTAATATTAATATGTGCTTTGGTCATTCTGAAACAAAGAAAAAAGTAAGTGCTTACTGTTGGAGTTTTGATCATGACAACAACGTCTTCCTGGATCGAAACTGAATTTCTATCTCTTTCACAGGAACAGATCTCCTTCAGAAATACGGGTAAATATAACCTTACAACTTATTAGTCATGTTTTACTCACTTTTAGGAACCAAAGTGTCCGGCACATTGTTTGCTCAATACTTCAGGAGAAACAGTGATTAAAGGAAGATGGTGTCACTTTGTACAATTCTTGTGCAACCTCCAAATAATTTATTTGTAAGTTTGCAAAAGGAAAACAATACTTGTATTATAAAAGGATAATATATGTTTTCCAGTCAATAAGCAAATCTTTACTTTGAGAAAAAGAGGGAAATATGAAGCTGAGTGCTTAGAATACATTACAATTTAAGGTGGGACATGGATTTCATAGCAGATAGTGAGAGATTTTACGAGCAGATTTTTTTCGTTCTTAATCATTTTAGGTCATCAAACCAGTCCCATCAGACAAGGTTAACTGGAGTAAATGCAAAATGTAGATTTCAAATGATGATTTTATCTATAAGTGCAAAGATGCGCTCCTCGCCAACCTGGCCTTGTTAAAATACTACGGCCCTTCTTGTTAAATTATGAAGTTACTATTGAGCATATTTCGCTTTCCACACCCATACCTACAGCCAGAGCTGCAGAATCAAGAAGTCCTTTAAATAAAACCTGTCTGACAAAAGGAAGTAGGCTAAAAGATTTTAAATAGCACGGCATACTGCCCCCATCAAAAGAGTTTTAAGAACAGATGAGAAGCAAAGTCTTTGACGTTAATTTATCTGCATTGGGTTTGCGTAAACATGAAACCTTTGAACCTTCTTAGGAATGGGGAGTCTGCAATAATTACTTAAACACTGGCTCATTCAGGAGATTACGCAAACATCTATAACGCTGCTGTCCTCCCTTGGCAAGAAAAGTTCAAAGAGTGCAAAGATTAATCTCAGATTAGCCTGAAAGCATCTTGATGACGACTAAAATTTTGGGGAAATTATTCGGTTGACTGACTAGAGCTACGTAGAACATTTTGGAAGATGTGCAACCTGCTATATCTGGTGTAATACCAGCAAACGTTTCAAAAACAGAACAGCATGCTGACTTTTATAGTGGTTTAAATGTGGTGATCTGAACCCTTTTGCTGCTTTATCATTCATAATTGATGAAAACAAGGATTCTGACTTCAAGCTAAAACTCCCAAAATTCTCAGTAAGTGAGAATATCCAGCTGACTTACTGGCTGAACTGAAACAGCTCTGTTATTAGGTCTGGATGCTTCCTTGTATAGAAAACCAAGTTGTTGTAGATTGCTTTTTTTTTTTTTTTTTTTTTTTACAAAAAAAAATTTTTTTTGAAATAGATTACAAATTCCATTTAATCTGTAATTTGAACTACTTAGGTTACCATTGTCTGATTAAAGCATTTGTAAAGGAGACATTACGTTTTTCTTGACCACCTAAAGCTGAATCATCTGACATCTGTTTTGTTCCTCTTTTTACAGCAGCAAAAGCAAGTGGAAGATATTTATGAAAACCATTTGGAAATTCAGCGCCGCCAAGCTTACCTTAACAAACCCTGATGTTGCTGCTGTTTACACTGCTGTCAGTAGAACGGCCCGAGGGACACGTGTTCTGAAGCCACCATCTGCTCTTAAATGCCCTCTTTATGGTGATAGCTATGACTCTCTGGCGAGGAAATGTGATATTTGTTTTTCCCAGGTTAAACAGAACAGGCTTCAGTATACCACGCCGTTCGCTCTGCGGCTTATATCAGTCATTGCTTTCCACAAGTATTTAAATTCATCACACTTTTTGGACTTTACATTACACAGGTTCTCTTTTCTTCCTAGTCAAAAGGGGTTTGTTATAAACCATGACCACTGAGTATTTTTGGATTTCACTAAAACCAGTGTTACCACTTCTCATCATCCTTTAAGCTTGGACTGAAACACAGCACACTCTGTAACCTTGGTGCAATAACTCTTGACACACTGGAAAATAGAAGATGTCAATGTCCTGCAGCAACATTCCCTCCTAAATGCCAGTCAAATATATAATTTTATCATTGACTGGGCAGATGTTACATCCAGTCAAACGATGCACAGTAATGCAGAGTAAGCCAGACAGTGTGGGTGTTAAAGACAAAAACACCCACACTGTTAAGGTGCAAACCAGGACCAGCGGTGGTTTTAAGATTTTCATTTATAACCAAACAATGCAGCATTTTCTTCCTGCTTCACATTTGTGCACTACTTTGTGTTGGTCTGTCACATATTAAAGGCTGTGACCTAAACTGTTCAAAGGTCGTGAATGCTTTCACAAATCAATGTGGAGTATAAAACAAGGAACCCTTTCAACAGCACAAAAATCCAGCTTATGAAACATAATTCCTACGTGTGCAGGTGAGGCCTCCTTTAACTCCATACAGCTGTCATAACAAGGAAACGAGTGGGCATTTCTGCTGAAGGACGTAATGCGTCACTGTAGCAGATATTAAGAGAGTTCAATGGAAATTTTTGAAATAAAATGTAACCGCCCTTCAAACTGTACCAGTCAAATTATTTTTAGTTATTTCCTTTTCTACAGGTATGAGATTGAACAAAGCAGAGGTATCAGAGTACAAAGAGTTGATGAAAGTTCTGTTTAATCAACAAAGACAGTGGGTTTATCTTTTAGGTTGTTGGTTGAAATGACGTTCCAGACAAAGACACATGGAATTAAAAAGAAGCTGATAGAAAACATTTATTTTGGAAAGCGGTACAAATAAAGTTAAAAGGCTCAATCACTGTCAGAACTGAAGCATTCTTTCATAACCTAACCTTGTTACAATCCCTATTTTTCCTTTTTCTGTCAACACACACCCCATACCAGACATATCTGGAAAACATTCAGAGGAAAATCTCATAACTTGTCCTGTGACCATGACAGCAAAGCTTGTGATGGCTTCCTCCCATGACTGTCAGTTGCTCAGTTGTGCGACTGATAGTTGCACAACTGAGCGCCTTCAATATTTAGACAGTTCGCCTACTTCACACTCGGTCAGCTGAAGCTCTCTCGTTATATACGTCTGTTCTCAAAGGGGTTGGGTGTTAAAAACAACAAAACGGAGGCAAGGGTCTGTTTTTAGGTCTGCCATTAATAAAGAAGGAAGCTACAAATACCAACACCTACAACAGAAAATAAGACAAGCCAAAGAACAAGTAAATGCAAACTCATGAAACGGAATAAAAATCAAAAAGCTGGAGCAGAATGAAAATTGTACAGCAAGATATGAGGGACAAAAAAATGATTACAAATGTTTATTTTTTTCTTCTCGCAGCTAATAAATAGAAAAACAAATATGAACAATGATATCATGTGTTTCTTAAGAATATTTCTTGCCTTGCTTACTAAAGATTGCAAAAGAAAAAACAACATGTCTACACATATATTTAGACATGATTTGAAACAGCAAAATGTCAGAACAAAACAGAAAGAAAGCAGAGAAAGTAGATTTTGCATGTTCCCATTTTTGCCCGAGGCTGAACAAAATCTATAAACTTAGAATGTAGGTTTATAACTTGGTGTTTAAAGAACACCAAGTTTTAAACACTGTAAGTGTAAATTGTTTTTCTACACACAGATCACACATTTATAAAACAAAAAATGAAGATCATACAACTTTGTCTCTTTGAAGTGGAACCAGATTTAGTTATAAGGCACTTGAATAAATTTAAAAAAAAAACTGAGTGATGTTTGCACTCCAAGAAAAAACTAATCGTCTTTTATCAGAAATGACATCATTGTGACAGATTTATAAGCAGCAGCCACCTCGTTTCAGGAAATCTACATGTAATGCCATTGTAACACAGGGACTAGGTGCCGTTTTCAGTGTTGTTAGGTCGGCAAGCCATGAAAAATGTCTCCTGTTAAGCGCAACAGTGTGTCCTTTCTCTCCGTGTCCTTTACTGACCTGCAAATAACTAAGAATTTGGGAGTTTTACATGTGGTTTTGAGGTAGCAGGTTTGCTGTTTCACTTCCAGTGGGTAGTGTCAGCCCATTGTTTTCAAAACTCCTTCTTCTTTATGGTTTTAGTTTGGAGGAAAAATGGGAATATTTCATGTAAGTTCAGCAGTTTATAATAACAAGAACAAGGAATGTGCATATCAAGCTGTTGAATCAACTATGAACAACAGAGACGGTACATTCTGCAGTTGTTTCAGCATAGAAATAACTCCAGTGTAACTAGGGAGACCTCTAATACCTCAGCTTATGAGATGAAAGGCAGAGTCATTATGAAAAAAGTAATAACAATGAATAACTTTAAGCATAAACAAATGTTTTCAACATACACTTCTAAAGCAGTGGTTTTTAACCTTTTCTGAGGTACCGAACCCACCAGTTTCATATGCGCATTCACTGAACCCTTCTTTAGTGATGAATAAAATATGATTTTTTGTTTTTTTCCAAATTCAAGACATAGGTATATGATTTTTTTATTTTTTTTTACTGGTGCACAAAATGAGCCCTGCATGAATATCACCTTGCTCAATGAACCAAACCAACACGGTGCATGAACTCACAACAAGTTGCGGTACTACTTTATTCTGGCCCCTAAAAACTATTTCAGCCCCATAAAAGAATTTCAGCTCCAAAAAAAATATTCTACTATGTTACTAATTAAAAATAAATTTGGATTTTTGGAGGAATACAGCATTGAACAAATTACATACCTGCAAATCAGTGTGACTTCTGCTGTTGTTTTTGGGAGACCAGCTCAGACGTGTGTGGCTTCACCTTGGCAAGTGCTACTCTCATGTCATCTTCACAGCAAAGTCTGTTCCTTTTCTTCTATTTTTGCTCGACATATTTAGTATGGATTAAAATATTAAGAAATAAACCACACGACAGACAACTATGACAGCCCTTGACTACTGTGCGCACTAAATTCCCCGCAGCACTCACTGGCCAAGCAATGTAATGTGGTCCTCTGCAGCAAGTGATGACCAAGATGTCATCACTACTTTACGCAAGTGTGTCTTTACTTCCGCGGCAGAGGCTCCGCCGAATCCCTGAGACCGACTCATCGAACCCCTGGGGTTCGATAGGACCCAGGTTAAGAACCACTGATCTAAAACTACTTCTATGAACACCAGGTTATACAAAAATAAATAGCTTTAACACCAGGTATTGTTCACTTGTTAAAAAGAAACTCCTGTCAAAGTTTGCTTCATTTGCCATGTTGAAGGAATGTTTCTCACTTCCGGATGCAGAATTTTTCAGATATTTTCAAATTAGAAATTTTGTTCGAATTAACATCTTGAATTTCTTCTGGAAGAAAAAAAACAAAAAAGATATGCAAGCTGCTGTTGGGCTTTCCAGAATAAAAAGTATCAAGTTCAAGCTTTGCTGACATCTTTGCAGAGCAAATTAACTTTGCCACAAACTCCATGAGGGCTGCGTGGGAGGAGGAGCTGGGTTTGCAGATTAGGAGTGAGATCTGGGAGATCTTGGGAGGATTTGGTCATGCTCTATTGATGTAAAGCACCAGTTAATTCTGTTCAAAGTGTTTCATAGACTCCACTATTCTAAGATGAAACTGTACAGAATGTTCCCCTCAATATCTTCTAAATGTGATAAATGCAAGTCGGCTGATGGCTCCCTGTCACGTCTGTTCTGGTCATGAACCGAACTCTTCCAGTATTGGTGTGACATTTCCAACTTGTTCTCTGAAGTGTATAGGTGCACGTTGGTTCCGTGTCTTTATAGAAAGGTAGTACCGTCCTAAAATGTAAATGGTAATCAGTGCAGTTTAACCAGTTATAATTGCACTGACTTGTTTTTATTTTATTTGTAGTTATTGTACGTTTTTATTTGCGTTATTGTCATATTGCTAAGAGTATATTTTTCCTTATACAGTAATTTGCTAAATACAGATATGCTTTATACTCTTGTGTATAATTCATGTATGCTGTATTTTGAAAACTTAATAAATATATAAAAGAGAAAAACTTCTGTCGATTACATCGAGTTTTTTTCTTACACAGCAACAGTATTAATGTATGCTAGGTCTATTACGTAGTTATACTGGGGAATTGGAGACAGGCACGATATTAGTGTCTATCAATTTTTCATTGCAGGTGTAAAAGCACACACCCACTCACTAAAGCTATGTGAGTATATATAGCATCTAATGTTTTATTTATTAGAGGACAAGTCCAAACACTTTGCACTGCTCATTTCTGTGCAGAGTGTAAAAGGTGTCATGGTTAACCAGCATGCTGATTGACCTGGATGCCATAGTCGACATCAGCAACATTTATGAAAACCGAAACATCTATTGTACATTTTCACGCTGGTGCAGTGTCATGTGCTTATGCTTGTGTGCTTAAAACAGAGTAGAAGTTTGACTTGGTGTCACTAAATACTATTTTTAGTTTCTGTAGATTCACACTTTATGAGAATAAAGAGCGAGTTCGACGCTGTTAAGAGCCACGCTCACTTTGTGTCACAAATAATGTTTACAAAAAAAACAACAAAAAAAACAAGAAGAAATGCAGCATCAGATAAAAAGGAGAGAAACAGATAACATGTCACGGTTTGGATTTTCAAAAGTTCATAAGGGTGAACACACCAAAGGAGAAATCATTCTTATAAACTTGCTGTGGTACAAATACAAGTTTTAAATCCCAGTTCACTTTAAAATCAAAATGGATGAACCAGCATAATGCTGTGTTGTTGTGTCTGGAGGTAGATAGTCTCATCAGAAATAAAACTTAATTTGTTAATTTTCTAGGTGTAACCTTTTCACTTTGGCTCTTGATCAAAAACTTTTGGATTCTTTTTTTTAATCTATTGTTTTCTACTAGGAAGCGTTTGAGCAAAGCGAGGGCAAGTTAGGGGAAAGGAAGCTTCAGGCCTAAAAAGCAACCAGATAAATTTGAGTGTCTTCAGATCAAACTGTGGTTCATCATTTAACACCATCTTTAAATAGCAACAACAACAAAAAAAAAACAATTAAAGAACAAAAAAAAAAAAGATTTCTTCTGAAAATGGTCAGATGATTAAGTAAAACAATAAAGGCAGCCAAATTCTGAAAAACTGATAAAAACACTTTGAAAGACTTCAAGTACAGGTTCTTGGAAGCTTCATTTAAACAAATGAGCGATAACTCAACACTTTTCCAATAACCCAACGGAATTAATAATAGTTAACTCAAATTCTACAAATTAACACAATAGCACTCATTTTACCTTCAGAATATAAATAATGCTGAACCAGTGACATTCTGGGAAGAAGAAAAAAAAACATACAACTTAAAGATTAAACATAAAAAAACCCATTTAAAATATGGAACTCAACATACTTCCTCAGTGTAACTAACCCGAACAAAGCCTGCAGGAGGTGATGTTGACTAAGTATGAAACTTCCTAACACGCAGTCTCAAACTAAACTATTAATACAGCAAACACTTGTTTTCGAAAACATCTGTACAAGGGAGCGTAGGTTGGTCATTGTTTGTGTTTTTCAGTCACTGAAATAGATGAGTCCACCACAACTTTCAAAAACACAATAAAGCCTTAAAGATGTAAAAAAATAAAAGAGAAAAAGGCTTTTCAGGCGATTGGGTGAGTGACACAAGTCTTCCACACATTTCAACTCAAGTAAAAACCAACAACTAAAACCTAAAATGCTGAATTTTAGATTTTTAAAGGTTGGACTAGTTAAGGCTTTATATTTAACTAACATTAAGGGGCTTTAATTGCCCCTACTTACTGCTTTAATTGCATAGCATACATGCTCACTGCATGTTATGCATACGGTGCTCCTCAAAAGTTTACATACCCCTTCTAAAATGTCAGGGATTTTTTTAACAAAGTGGTGCCTTGGTCATGCTGGATTTGTTTTCCTCATATGGAACTGAGGATTTTTTGGATAAGGTCGTAAATACTTCAAAACAAAGTTTGGGTTCAAAAACCCTTCAGTCGTCCACTAGATGCTAATTGATGGTTTCATTTTCCTGCATCATAGTGACTCCAAGTATGCATCTAAAAATCAACAAAATAACGACATAGGAAAATTCAGCTGTGAAATGGATATTTCTCAAAGCAAAGAAATATCCAAAAATGTCGTAAAAATAGATTTTACTGGTGTAGCGAAAAAGTTATTCCACTGCATTTCTCTACAAAAAACTTGCATCAGCTCTAAAGACGAGACATGGGGTTTTCTATATAATTGTTTTCAAATATAAAAATGGCACATGAAATGCTTTGCTCACTGGAATCTGAATCAGACCTAAACGTAGAGCTGCTTATGATGCACAACAGCAGTGGGAAGAAAAGTAACCAAAAGGGAACCCTAATGTTGGCAGCTGAAGTACTAAAATAAATGTGTAGTGTTGGAAAACTAAGTCAAATTATTCACTGCAAATTCTCATGTTTTCACTAAAAACAATAAAGTTCAGCTTAACTAGTAAAAATAGTGTCCATCAGTATGGTAGTGGAAAACTGTTTACATAATGCAGTTCTGGTTCACTGACTTCCTTCTTAAATAAACAACATCCTTCAGTTATTAATGTGGAGTTGGAGGCCAAACCAATCACAGGCTACATTAGCACTTTAAGGCACAAAGTCAGGATTCTCAGGTGACAGCCGTGATGTCACAGTCATAAAGAGGATGTTTGACCCAGAGGGGATGGAAATCCTTTTTCTTTTTGGCGTGGGATAGAGAGTGTTAGGAGGAAACATACATCAATAAGGTTTAGTTCAGGGGTCACCAACTCCAGTCCTCGAGGGCTACCATCCTGCAACTTTTAGATTCACCTCTGCTCCAAAACGTCTCACCAGCATTCATTCCTCTCTGCAATAGGCTGGAAACGAGCAGTTTATTTGATCCAGGTATTTGACGCATCTAAAAGTTACAGGGTGGTAGCCCTCGAGGACTGGAGTTGGTAACCCCTGGTTTAGTTGAACTTAAATATCGGGCTTTTCTGTTCCTTGACAATCAGGGTTACTTTGGCAACAATATCCTTGGCTTTGATTTGATGATTGGAGGGCTAGTTCTGGTTAGTTCCCATTTAAATGCCAAGCGTCGAGCAGCTTATCTGTTGAAGAAGCAGGAAGTGATGAGACACAAAATATTCCATGAAGCCTCAGATAGCAGCACAGTTGCCATGCACCCTCTGACCAGCGGGCAAGGTGGGTGGAGTGTTTTGCTAAAGGACACAACGACAGAGGCAGGAATCGAGTCAGCAAGCCAGCATCCTGTTGTTTCAATCTCTGCCAAAGATGGTCCTAAAACAGACAATTCACACATCTGGTTAGCCTAAAATTAAATCTCCAAAAGATTTGTGAGAAATGGGGGAGAAGGTGGGCTATTGTTAAAAACAAAGTTGTTGCATTACACAAAATAAAAGAAAGAACAACTCAATAAATTATACATAGAATACACACATTAAAACGTATTTTAAAACACACACATTTACATGTAAAAACTACAAAAAGAAGAAAATGCATTGCAGTGGCATGACTTACAAGCTTAAGTTTTAGTATTTGCTTGGACGTATTAGGATCCATCTCTTTCCCTCTGGTGTTATAGTGCAGCATTTTCATTTGCTGCTTCGTCTGGTGAGGATGTTCGCACTGCGTCTCTGTCAGGCCTTAGAAACCTGACAAGTAAAAACAAGACATAACTTGAGCAGGATGAATTTAAAATGGCATCAGAGTTAATGGTTAAAGGCTGTTGTAGCTTTTACCTCGGAAGTTCAAAACATCCACGTTTGTGCAGAAATGCAGCAAAGCCAGCTGCCACAATGATCAGAAGAAGAATACTAAAAAAAATCCAGCCAGTTATGGAGCTTGTTACTGTTAAACAAGACACAAACGCAAAACGTTAATTAAAAACTTGATTTTGTTTGACAAACTGGTAAAATGTCGTATATGATTTACATAACTCTCACAGAGCTCAACATGTAGCTTCTACTAGAACTTAAAAACAAGAACTGCAGCAAACCAGAATATGTCTGGTGCCCAAAGAGCCAAAGACTACAGTGCAAGAGAGGGGATAGAAGCCGATAGCCTATGTTTTTGCCTGACTAAAATATGCAGTGGCTTGGCAAGTATATGCAGTTGAGGTAGCGTCTCCTCTGACATATTATTCAACTTGCACAAAAATTGTGTTCAAGAAACTGATGTCATTGTTTAAAAAGTTTCCTCCCCTCTGAACTCAACATGCCTCCAATTAACCACATAAAACCTGTTGGAATGGGATGTTGATGACAACTTGCATGTTTCCTGAAGCACTGCAGTCTGTTGAAAATGCGTGTCGTTCTCCAATTTCTACTCTTTAAAAAAAGTAAGAAAGAAAACCTGTGCTGTTTAGTTGAAATATTTAATGAAAGTAAATCAGATTAAATGACTGGTTGCATCAGGCTGCTGACAGAAATGTTTGATCTGATAAACTATTTCCATGTCTTCAAATGAATATTTGAAGACATGGAAATATTCATCTGTATGTTTTGGTTTTGTTTTTCACCACTTTTGGATTTACTGGTTGATTATGAGTCCCTGGGTGGTGCTCATAACATGCCATGAAAGGCCACACAGATGGAAATCCAGACCCAGGCTGATTACATAACAGGGCTCCTGACAAAGTTTACTAGAGTGCACACTTTGTTTTACTAAAACCTAAATTATATTGTGATTTTACAAGATAGACCAACACAAATTAGAGCACAATTGCAAAGGAAAGGGGGGGAAAAACAACAAATGTTTTTACATAAAAAGTTTATTTCAACAAACTACCTTCAGAAGCAACCCAATTAGTTAATAATATTTAGCCTCCTGTATCTAATACAGAAAAATCATTTGGATGTTTCTCTGAGCTTTTTAAAGTACTGCCAAAGATAAGTCTGAGCTGTCATTCCAGCACAAGAATCACATAAACTGTTTCATTCAACATCTGGTTGTGTAGCTTCTCTTCTAGCATAATGCTATATTTAACTTCAGGGCCGTTTCACAGTCTACACTTCCGCACAAACTCATCAAAACAAAACTTAAAACAGGAGTGGCCGTGCTGACCCCATCCTTCTGCCTTGCATAGTAGCCATTTATATAAGCAGAATTTTTCATCCTGTAACAAGACCAAATCCTTTCAACTACAAAGATCTCACAGTTGGAATGGACACAGTCCCCCGCACCATTAAGCACCAAAAACATGTCAGCCTCTCGCACACAGAATTGGGTAATTATTGGGGTTTTTTCTCAGAAGTTAAGCTCCCGGTCAAAGAGTCCACAGGTCCAAAAACATACTGATAATAGCTTCAGGCTTCAAAGAGAAACACACAAATTTTGGAGTTTGTGTAATACAATGCTTTCCCGTGTTGATGTTAGTCTGCAGAATAGAAAGCTTGGCAGTGCACAGCACTCTGCACATAAACCTTTTAGTTTAAACCCTGTCAAGCTGCTGATGAAATGATGGTTTTGTTTCCTGTCAGAAGGGCAAAAACCTCCAAATACAACAATCTGCAGCAGTGAAGGAAGGACAGAAACTCAGCAGATAGGAAAAAACAACCCCATTGATTTTTGTCCTGATGAAGGACTTTCAGCCTGCAGGCGCAGCAGAATTTCCTGTCCCATAGTAACACCCTTTTTCTGTAGAAAACAAGTTAGCAAGTTTGCTGTGACCTAAACTGTATTTTTTTTTCTTTTTTTTCCAGTTGGAACTGCAACCAGTCAATGTTGTTGACTGAAATAGGTTTGATAATAAAATATACTGCCTGGAATATGTGAGTCTGTGGCTTGCATAAGTACTTTCAGACTTCTTTAGTTTGTTCTATTCCATAAAAACATTTAAATGGTTTCATTTGGATCTTATGCAAGACGTGTTTCACAAGGTTATTATGCAGTAAATAGCGGTAGAGAATGTCTCCTCGTTACTCTCATTTATTATTGCTTTGTTACTGGAGAACCATCTTCTCTATATTGAAAAAAACATTGCAGTCAAGTTTGAGCACTTATGTGCTCGGGGTACGCTCGAAATTACAAAATAAAGACTGAGGATCCTGAAGGATTTAGTCATCTCAACAGCAAAAGAAAAGAATGGAAGATTTTAAGACATTTTGTCTGCAATGAGCGAAAGACATTTGAAATAGCGTTTGGTTGTCAATGCGTAAGTGCAGTTAATGGTAGAAAACTGTGCGGCTAGCATGAACGGAGACGCAGTCAGTAAATTACATACAGCATTCCCTTCACTACTAATTACATGCAATCAAGTTTCTTCAACGTCGACTGAAGGGTTTTACTGCACACAAGTGAAACTCAAAGCTCAAGTTACCGAGCGATCAAGTATTGGTGTAAAAGTGGGCTGAATACAAATTCACAAGACATGATTCGGATTTTAATTTGTAGGGAAAAATATGGTTGTAACTTTCTCAAAATCAAAAATGGTTTCAGTAGTATCAGTAGATTTTTTTTTTATGCACACTCACAGTTTGTTGGAACCTTTGCAATAAAATACGGAAGTTCAACAAACTTATCATGACAGCTGATTAAAGCCATAATGTTAAACCGTCTACTGGGACTGAAGGGGATTAGTTTCATAACGGCCTTTTGTTCCTCCAGAAGCTGGTTTATCACGTGTCTTTACACAGGGGCATAAAGGGGAAATATACTGGGTTATGTCCATTAAATGTGTCATAACCTGGAGCACACGATGTATTCCAGGTGATGGATTTATTATTTCCTTTATTTTTACTTCTCCCCTACCAGAAGATATGCTGGTGTACAAAGTGACCTTTGTTTCGAGTACTATTTGCAGACACAGATAAGCTGTCTGCGAGTGAAACCAAAATACACCGACCACTGAAACAACCCCAGTTCAAACAAGCCACTGCACAAAATACTACAAATTTAGAGAAGTTGAGGAGAACATTGATTATTAAAGAACAAAATATTCACATCCCCAAATACTTGCTTGAAAATGTACAGAAAATACTTCCCCAGAAAGCATAAATAGCTTATTTAAAACAGGTCAAAGACAAATTATCACCTGAGAAATCCACGTAGAGGAAACTCTGGTAACTTCCGTATTTGTTATTTGCGTCACACTGGTAGACACCAGCCAGGTCTTGAGATTCCTTCACAAATGTCAGCGAGGCCCCCTGAGCCAAGATTGATGGAGACAGAACGTCGCCTGACCTGCGAGAAAAAGTCAAGATAACGTTTTAGCACACAGAGGAGTTACACACATAATACCGCGTCATGGTAAATGACAGGTCACAAAGGAATGACGGTTCAGGATAATAAATTAAATTAAATTACTTACATTAACCTAGGAAAACGCCCACTGTGGGCGTTTACTCTAGGAAACTGTAACTGTCTTGATCACACAGAAAACTTAACTACGCCCATGTTTACCACCAGGCATGGGTGGGTTTGTTATACCCACATTTATTCTGTGTCGTCAGTAATTTATGACTTTAATCATTGTTGTGCACATAATGACACACAGTGGGGCTTTTAGGAGGGGACACAGTAAAATCAGCTGTAACAACTTCAGATCTTAAAAGAGGGTCTTTTATAGTTTTTCACTGAAAATGACCCATCCACATTTTTTAGCACTCATCCCATAGTGATGAGTGACTCAGTGTTTTATTGCAGGGTTTTCCCCAGTGTGTTATAAGGCTTTACCTGCCCCTCCCCCAACCCCTGCCAGGCTAAGCAGTGCTTGATGAAAGAACAAAAGAAAAAAAAAAAAAAGAAAAGCGCTTAATTAAATAAATTTTCCTCCGTTTCACTGGTGGGGCAGAATTATTCCTAAAAGATGAGTTGAAATTTTACAAAGTAAGTTTGCCAGCTCCTTAAAATCTTAAATTTAACTGTCAAACAGTTTAAAATCTTTTCATTCATGTATGTTGAAACAAATCAAACTTAGCAGCATTGATATTCTCCCTAAACAAAATTTGGATTAAACAGAAGTGTAAATAATTGATATTCATTTTAATTGTTTTTTGTATTACCCAGTAATGTTTTGACATTTCCTGTCAAATTAACATCTTTTAATACAAAAACACAGTGGACCGCTGGTGATCCGCCTCGCCGCTCCGACCAAATGGCTTAGCAAGTTTTCTGTGTGAAACCCTTCAATTGGGCAGGTTTTTTTTTTTTCTGTTTAAACAAACAATTGCTTCATGTGAATGTTTATTCAATTTGTCTTGTTACAGGCAGTTGAGGTCACTGAAAACAAGAGATTAGCTTGTGCTCCAACTAATGAAAGGTGAAGATGAAATGAGGCAGTCCCAGACGGTTTATGGTTCAAACTCATGGCTCAGCTTATATAAAGATTTAGTGAAGTGTGAGATTCTTGGAGTCTGGTACAGTTCTTTCTGCATATCCGGAGTCAGGTCGCAGGAACTCATTCCAACCGCAGTAGCCAAAAATCACTGAACCTGTTCCATGAAAGAGATAAATCAGGAACTCCGGTTTCTTAATCTTTAAAGTGAAAGTCTGGCATCTTTATAAAGAGGACGGAGGAACAGGAAGGGGAGACTCTGATACAATGATAGTTTGGAGACATTCATTTCCTTTTCACTGAGCGCAAATTAACTCAGACTTGTAGGGAGTAATCTGGCTGCCTACTTGAGGAGGGCAGTTTGAAGATGAGCTCGTTTCAAGTTTCAGAACTCTGGAGGTTCACAGGAATCAACAAAAACTTCAGACTGAGTCAGTTTATGACTCCTGTATTTGAGGCTCACCACAGAGGACTCTGTACCCTTAATGGGAAACTGCATGTAGTTCAAAAGGGAAAATCGTTGCTATTGATCCTTTTACACATACGTGATAATATACGTGGAAGGCAGGACCCGTTTTGTCTCTTTGGAAAGTTGCCATAGAAAACACAAGAACATTATCGTGAAGCTTCAAGAACACAGTCTTAAATATATGGACAAAAAGTAGTTGATTTTTCCAGCTAGGAAGAAACTTACAAATATAAAAGTGATCTTTTACAACAAAAAAAAAATCACATTCTTACAACAACCAATTTAAAACCTAGCTTTATGTTTCCAAAATGTCTACTTTCTTAGCTATCGTGGAAAACAATGCATGCCATGGTCTGTTTCAAGCTAAGTCGCAGCTTACATGCAAGAACATCAGCAAAAACATCTTCATCCTGTAGTGGAAAATTACTATAAGTTAGCATCTGCTGATCATGTTATATGAAATGCTTGTGAACTCTCACCAAAATAAATATTTGGGTTACATGTACAAGGTTGGAAGTTGTTTCTACAGCTGCATGAGAAGCAGACTGTCTCACCCATTTGTTTTGAATTCCTTATCCGTGGTATAAAACTCATGTGTTGTCTCTGCCTGGCAGAGCTTTCCATCCAGAATTGCTACATGATCGATTGTCCTAGAGCTCTCTGAGTGGTGCACAATTGATAAATAAATCTGATTGAGTGATTTTACCTGAACAGTGCTTGGTAATAATTCTTTCCACCACAACAATCCCCAATAAGTCTTGTTATATTGTCTTATTGAATGATGTCACATTCTATAGAGAAATGTTACCATTATTCCCTCCATTCATGCATTGCTAAACTTTTCCAGTATATTAAGGCAGTTGCTGTCCCACCAGTTCCCCTACGCCCTAAGGCGTAGGGGAACATTCAGTCCATCAGCAGGTGCAGAGCTGTTATGTTTTTATTGTGCTCATGTAAGATTAGAACAGAGACCACACCTTTGGTGTTTACTTTGGTGTGGTTCAGCATTTACAATCCAACGTATTTTGTCTCCTGATCTCTTGGGCGACAGATTGAAGTAGTCGGAATACGCAACAACACATTTTGCACATCTATGATTGCACAGTCTTAACCCTCTGATGCGCGAGTGACTGACTACACAGTCTTCCGTGAGTGGGTCCTTTTTGACCCGGGTTACAATCAGTGTGTTTTTATGCTACTTTTGTCATTTTGATTCAAAATAATGTTTTGTATAATACTTTCTACTGTGTTTTATGTCACCCAAAAATTATTTCATGTTTGAAATATTTTCATTTTTCACTTTTTTAAACGTTTTTAGAACAATTTGTAGAGCATTTCTGACAATTTGTAGAACATTTTTAAAACAAAATGACAACAGCAGCAATTTTACAACAATGATGAAATGTCAATAATGGACAATGTTAACATCCATTAAGTGTGTGTGTGGGTGTGTGTGTGGGCATGGGGGGAGGCTGCAAAAGAGCACTTTTCTTGAAACTAGCTAGCTAACCAAGCAAGCTAACATTACTGTCTCTGTTCTATTATGCTATGTGTATCATGCATGTGAGTGTGTGTATGATCCATCCATCCATCCATCCATCCATCCATCCATCCATCCATCCATCCATCCATCCATCCATCTTCCGTTTATCCGGGGTCGGGTCGCGGGGTCAGCAGCCTAAGTAAGGAGACTCAGAGTTTGCTTTCCCCAGCTCCTCTGGGGGAACCCATGGCATTCCCAGACCAGCTGAGAATCATCGTCAGCGTGTCTGGGTCTTCCCCAGGCCTCCTCCTGGTGGGATGTGCCCATAACACCTCACCACAGAGGCGTCCAGGAGGGATCCTAACCAGATGCCAAGTCACCTCAACTAGCTCCTCTCAACATGAAGGAGCAGCAGCTCTACTTTGAGTCTCTCCTGGATATCTGTCCTTCTCATCCTATCTCTAAGGGAGAGCCCAGACACCCTACAGGGAAAACTAATTTTGGCCGCTTGTATCCATGACCTCGTTCTATCGGACATGACCCAAAGCTCATGACCGTAGATGAGGGTAGGAACTTAGATCAACAAGTAAATAAAGAGCTTCCCTTTTTGGCTCAGCTCTCTCTTCACCACGACAGATCGGTACAGCGCCTGCTTCACTGCAGATGCTGCACCAATCGCCTGTTGATGTCCTGCTCCATTTTTCCCTCATTGGTGAACAAGATCCTGAGAAACTTGAACTCCTCCACTTGGGGCAGGACTTCCTCCCCGACCCAAAGAAGGCCCTCTATACTTTTCTGGCTCGTTTATTTATGCATTTATTTCTATAGCTATGAATTTGTATTTTATTTATTAAGATGATAAAAGAAAGAACCTTGAACACATTGATCAACAGGTTTTGTATGTCATTCAACACACTCTCTTTTGGTTTTCTCATCCAAGATGTCAGACACACACACACAGACACACACACACACAAATAATACACATGCACAATAAAGTATAGGTGGTAATGTTAGCTAGTTGGTTAGGTAACTAGTGTTAGCTAACTTTGAAGAAGGCTAATATGCTGATTCGTGACAATAACGCTGTCACAGTACTCATGATTGACACACACAAACACATTTGTGAGATAAAAAAATAAAGATAATACTTATATGTAAGAGTTCTTGCTGTGTAAAATATTATTACTCAGGGGAGACACTTAGGTCTCAGTGTGTTTGGTTCACAAAAAGATGTGTTCCTTGACAGTCACAGTTGGTAAGAAACCAAGATTCCCATTAAATTCCATAGGAAATGAATGCGGGTCATTTTGGACCCACTCACGGAAGAATGGGGGTAGTAACATAAACCATGCTATTTCTTAAAATGTATAAAAGGTAAATTAAAAATTTGAATTGCATAATATCAGTAACATGTTTCTTGAGGAATACCTGAAATATGAAGTGATGAAAACTTTTCATTACAAAGATATTGCAAAAAGATTACCTCACCGGGTCAAAAAGGTGAGGTCTTACGCATCAGAGGGTTAAATAGAAAGATTGCTAAAAGCCCTAAATCTCAGGGGATCTAACAGTTACCTTTGATTTCATTACTCCACGTTTGCTGGTTTTACAAAATGAGCTTGAGCCATAAGTTTTCTCCCCATTTCGCAACTCTTTCTTCATGTACTCTCTTGCAATTCATGCTCACTAAGCTGGAATGAGGAGAAGGCCCTGTGTTAGCTTAACTCACTGAGTTAAACTAAGACAGTGAGTTAAACTAACACAGGGGAAGACCTGAGATACAAGATCAAACCTAAATTGATAGCGCCTTTGAGGAACTCAGTTTAGTCATTATATTCAAGTATGGACATGTCTGGACAAGCTCTTTTATGCAAGTAAAAAGAGAGAGAATTTGAATAACATTTTAGGTACTGTTAAAAAAAAATAAAACTAATGCCCTCAGAGTAAAATTTTCCACATGCGCCACTCTGTTTTAACCCATCACAGTGTTGTAAAACCCTTGTTTTCATAAATACCTTTTTTCCTTGACAGTGCAATACATAAGAAGAAGCATTATGCCCCAGGTAAACTGGTTGGCTTCATGTCTATTTAATGTCACAATAACGGCTTTGTTGGAAAATAAGGCCCCAAAGCAGGTGCATTTATGACTGATGTACTAACAAAAGGAGCGTAGTTGATAGGACTGTGTTCTGAAAACAAGAATCATACAGGATTAGAAATATGGCTTTACAAATTACATATGGATAACGAACTGATGAACATTAAAGCTTCTAAGGTAATGCAAGCATAGTTTTACAAATTTTAATTACCATAATTTTGAGATGTTTTAATTGTTACACTTTACTTTAGCTGAAAAATCCTACTGAGGATTATCCATACACACACTTTTGTAAAACTTATAACGTAGTTGCTCAAGCCAGATACAACATTTGTAAATTAGTTTGATTCTCAGTTGAATAACTAACCACATATAAAAGCAGAAAAATAACACTGAAGTATATTTTGGCTCAACACTGAAGGTGATCCCTCACCGACACTTTCCTGAGTTGGAAGAAGTCAGGAGTCGTTTTGGATGGAATGCGTTATGTGATAACCATATGGCATGCAGCTGACAAGACGTTTCATAAGACGCCTTGTTTGATAAAAAAAACAGGCCTTCATTTTCAGAAGTGGTAGCAGCCTTCCAGTCAGAGCTCATTCTCACAGTTTTACGAGTATATAGTTCTTATTACATACAAGTTGTATATAGTTGAAGCTCCAGTGCCATCTCCTCATAAACCTTTATAAATGCTTTTAATTTATTTATCTAAAACAATAAAAATGAAACGGGGAAGAAAAACGATAAAACAAAAAGGACATGCCAATTTTGCATAAATTGTTTGAAAAGACGCAGGCAGAAGATAAAACATATGATTATTTCATATTTCTCAATGTGAAATAATCACATTGATTACAGCCGCTGCACATAAGCTCGGTGTGAACGAGTCCATGGTTCAGCGTTGGAGATAGAGGGCTGCGTCCTTAATAGCATATTTATTGTGGAAAACCAAGAGCGGTGGAGATACCAGCGGCTTATATATGTACGTTTCCAGTTTTTTGTTTTTAAACTTTGTGGGTGCGGCTTATATTGAGGTGAGCTCTATAGTCCAGAAAATACGGTATATTTTCCTCTAAATTTAATTTAAAGTGTTCCACCCTATTCCGCTGTCTCCAGATTTGAGATTTTGTTTGTAATATCAGTCCCTGCTTTCCCAGTTTACCCCCAAAGGGAGGAATGGACATCATTTTGCAAACTCTTACACAATGTATAGGTCTCGTCTCAGAAATGTATAATAGCATTTTACCACTCAATACATTAAAGCTCAATGAGATCAGACCAGAATGGTCAGAAGAACTTGGTATAAACATCTCTGATGAGACTTGGAATCACACTTTTTTTTTTTGCTACATATATATTTTTGTATATATAGTTGTTACATTTATTACAGCAGTCAACTGTTTTAAAGAGTGATTGCTGTTATTAAAAGAAAGTAATGACAAATTTACCAAATTTTCCACATCTGAATAGTGCTATGAAACAGTATTCAGTGACATTTTACAAACCATTCACAGGACTTATTATCATGCAATATGCAAAATTAACAACAGAACATGAAGTAGCAAGAAGTACTACTACTTCTTAAGACCTTAAAAAGCAACACGTTGTGCCCTGAATTAGAGAAATTTCAGATTAGATGAAAAATAAACTCTAAGCAGGTGATTTCCTTACAAATACCTAAATCAGGCGATTTAGGTATTTGTAAGGAGTTTAGACTGCAGGAAACCACAGTAAGATAGGTTATCTGTAAATGGAGAGAATGTTCCAGTAAAATAACTTTAAAAACCATTAATGATTCATCCAAGAGCTCACAAAAGAAGCTGAATAACATCTAAAGCACTAACGGACCACTTTTCTCAGTCTAGATGGGTGTTCATGATGGCAAAAAAAAAGAGTCTGCAAAAATTAGAGATCCAGGTCAAAACCACTGCTGACCAAACAGAGCTCAAAGCTCCATTTTATACTTTCCAAAAACATATTCATTATGCCCAAGACCTTTGGAAAAATATTATGTAGCCTGATAAAACAAAATGAAAACTTGTGAAAAGCCTGACAGTTAATGGGCCTATGGGCCTAGGGAGAAACCAAATGAGACTGGATGAAGAAATGGAAAGCAGCTGGGAGTGATAAATGGCAAACTTTATGAACTGACAAAAACAAAGACTCAACCAGAAAGAAACCTAAACAGCAACAGAAATATATACTAGATCTAACAAACAAATCCAATCCTCAACAATAAGACATAACTGAACTAACAAAAGGAATAAACTAGAATGGAAAGTTGAAATACATACTAAATGAAAACAAATCCAAAACTCAAGAAATAACTGAACTAACAGAGGGAATAAGCTAGGGTAAGAGAAAAATACTGACAATAAGACATAAAAACAAGGACATAACAGAAGCAAAAGCTCACAGTGACTACAGGAATCGCAACAACTAGTCTTTAAGAGGCCCTCTATGCACAGAAACCCTCAGGTTATGTTGGATATTAAAATAAGTTTCATGATCTAATATTAAAGTTTGACAAAGAAAACAAAAACAAACAAAAAACAAGCATCTATAGCCATTATTTACTTGACTCATGCTAAACCATTATCTGAACTCTCCAAGCTAAATTTGCCTGAATGATAACCAAACCTCTGGGGTTGGTGATAAAAATTACTCGTTATTCAAGACTGCTTTAGGATGACTAAATAAAGGAACAGTTATTCAAAACTACTGCACCTGCTCCAGGTAACTGTTGGGTTTGGGTTGCCTTCAGCCTCACAGGTGAAAACCAGACCCTTTGGTTGTTTTTTGATGTTCACATTCAGAGGTGGATCTGTAAGCACAAAGGAAATGTATTATTAACATGATCAAATAAAACTAATTGCATTACCGCAGTGCTCAGAACAGACTGCTATGTTTCATTTACGATCTACGTGCTAAAGATGTGCCAATCAGGTTTTTTCTTGTCGATACCGATACCGATCACCCATGAGGGCCGATCACCGATACCAATCACATAATTATTATTATTTATTTATTTTTTATCATAAACACTACCGGTTACATTATG
>NW_015115149.1:46571-52466 GCF_001443285.1 Poecilia latipinna | reverse complement strand
TCATGCACTTTTTCATGGAAATCGGCCCGATTATGATCGGTGACCGATCGATCGGCACACCTCTACTACGTGCTATAAAGGACCCAGACGCATCAGCGGTCAGCTTTGACAAAAGCCTTGTTTTATGCCAACTCTAACATAAGAATACACAGAGATGGAGTATGCCTTACGAATTATCAAATGCATCAATTTTCAAGGATTTTTTATGACAATATAAAAACTGAAAGAGTAATTTGATGAAAGATTAATATCAGGGCGTCATTGAGCTTCAGCTTGAGGTATCTTTTTTCTGATGAGGTGGACCAAACTGTCACTCGAGAAACTTAACACAATATTTTCCTGCTAATTTGCTTTCCTCTGAGTCAGTTTAACAATTTATGGACTTTATTTTGTGTGTTCTCATGTGTTCTAATTTCAACTTATTTTCTATACTGGTAAACAAACCCATTCAGAAATGCTTTTAGCTACAGAGCATCAGCTCGTTTCTCTTAGGGGACAAGTAAGTCGGATCAATTATAAAGAAAGATAAACATAAAAATGCTCAAGTCATTTGTAGAACTTAAAAGAATTGCATGTTACTTTTTTGTAGAGTCTACATAACATGATTTATATTATGTAAGGATGGTGGTTTTGATTGTAATTCAGGCCCAAATAAATTCCATTTTTTTTCTTTCACAATAAATAAAACATTCAAAAGTTCAAACCATAGAAGGAATGAAAGCAACTATAAGTCTCATTTTAATATCTGTTTTTCAGCTTTTTCTGGGTTACCAGGGTAATTCCTGATGAAACTTCACGTAATACACCACACCCAGGGAATGCATGTTGTGGTGTGAAACTACACCCGGTTTTCCTCCTAAAGTTAACTGAGTATTTTTCACAAGGATGAATGTGATGCAATGTTTTTTAAGATCTAGTAACCATTTTTTCCACAGACCAAGTATCTTGCCAAAGAACACAATGACTAAAACAAACAGAGCAAAGGCTCAAACCAGCAATGAACTCTTATACTTCTCATCACCACCCGGTAAAAGAATTAAGAGTGTATTGAAACTAAATTACAAATACAGCCGAGTTATTTGAAGTCCTGGCCTCCAGCCTGTAATTTTTTTTCCCTTACTCTGTCATTATTTGTGTAAGTAGAAGATGAGGATAAACACAGGCAGATCCAGGACGTAACTGAAAAATAATGATTTAATGAAGAATCCAAAAATAAAGAGTCCAACAGGGGCGGCACGGGGAAACAGACTAAATGGCAAGACACAAAGACAACAGGTGGGTTCAAATACAGAAAGAGGGTAATCAGGGAACGAGACACACCTGGGAACAATCAGGACAGGGGCACAGAGACTCACAGGGGAACAGCACTAAATAAACACAGAAAAACTTCAAAATAAATACACAGAAAACACAGACCACTACAATCAAATAAAATAAAAATAAAAACAAAATAATCCCTTTCAGAGAAGAGACTCTTGGTTCAAAAGACGTAAAGACTTTAAATGACCCCAGCATCAGTATTTCCAAAGAAACTATCATCTGGCTTAAGCATTTCAATCAAGTTTATTTGTTTAGCACATCTCAACAACTAGGCAGTTCAAAGTCCTTTACATCACAAGTTGGGCAGGACCGGGGAGTCCTACACAACTCTCCAGCTGTTTCAGTAGTATATCATGTTCAACAGTGTCCACAGAGGTCCAACAGAACTACCACTGGTTTTTCCACAGTCTGTGTTCATACGAGGGCAGTCTCACCACTGTGATGAGCATGAAAACCAGACTGACAGACATCAAAGAGGTTGGGTAGTAAGGTACTTAACTGTTTAATCACAGCTTTGAGTAGAACGATGGAGATGGGAAATATGTACTTAAGTCTCCAGACTGGAGGCTGTGAGTTACTATAAATATTAGATGGGAAGAGCCATAATGAGATATATGTGCTTTAAGACATATTGGCAAGGAGCCCAGCACAAAACAGAGACTTCTTTCCATCCATCCATTTTCTGTCCCTTAGTGGGGTCAGGAGGGCTGCTGGTGAATATCTCCAGTAAATGTTCTGGGCGAGAGGTGGGGTCACCCTGGACAGGTCGTTCAAGGCATTAATTACCTTCAAGCTGACTTTTGCCAGATTTTTTTTCTAAATATTATGTTGGAAAGAAAAGATTTCTTATACAACATCTAGAACTCAGAAGCAGTAATCTCAACATTCTTAATACTTCTGGTATTCAGGGAACTGAGGAAACTATTTTTGCTCATTAAACTGGTGGGCTGTCAGGGCCAGCAGGGCCTTCTCTGATAGCCCTAGAAAATTGAAAAGAAAAAGTGTAAAAAGTCTTAATCATATTTCATTTTATCTATAATTAAATTTTTATTCTGCAAACAAGTTGCTTATCAGTATTTTTGAGGTTTCACTTAATCTCCTGCTTAAAAAAGTGCCTTAAAACGCAGCTGGTGAGCTGCTCCTCCTCAGGACCTGCTGTACAAATCCAGCTACCCTTTTGTCAAAAATACCAGGCAACAGGCCATAGTTGGCAAAACTGACAGAATTATCAGCCAATCAAAATGAACACACAATGACGGAGCTAACCCTCTGGCCCTGCTGTAAGTGAAGAGCATCCCCTGCATTCCCTGTCACTGCAGTGAACTTGGTATTTACAAAATGGCAGCCGCATCCGCTTCAACTCCGGTTTACAAGCCGTTCTTTCACGGATAACAATGGTGATGGTTTGGTGATGGAAAACCCACACCAAAGCTGGATTCACTAACGCAGACCTCTAAGACCTTCGTAAGGCATTTTAATGAGCGCTTACGAGTGGCTTTTCTTTTAATTGTTCGCTATTTGAGCCATATGGATTGATACGTTCAACTGGGGAACGCAGAAAAGTTTTGCTAAATTACTGGCTGCTCAATTATGTGCACTGTTTTCTGTGTATTTTGCTGAAATATGCATTGATATATTGCTTGACGTATGTATTGTTGGGCTGCTTTGCTGTTCTACTTGGCTATTTTTAATTTATGTGCATATTATTGGACGCCTGTGGCTTGGAGTGGCTCTTAGTCGTTGCAACGTCCTGCACAACGTGTGTGTTGTTCAGGCATAGCTGACGTCTATTGAAACTGAAACCTAAGGGGACAAATAATTTAAAATGTTTTTATATGTACCCAGTATCAAATGTCTACTGCAACCTCTCAAACTAAGGAATAAATTAAATACTGTGAAACACACAAAAAAAACAACTTTAAGTTATACATTACACACACAGCAACAACAACATAAACATACTGAAATTAAACTGTGAAATGAGCATAAATGTGTAGTTTGTGGATGTGTGAATACTGGGAAACATGCAAGGAAACCACAGCCCGCAGAAATAAACACCAGCTCTAACCAGGTTCCAGCTCCAAGCTGTGCACTAAAGTATTAATAGCAATGTAAGCTACACAGAATATTAAACTACATCAGGTAGTACCGCATTGCGAAAGATTTACCAAGATATAAACTGTTAAAAGTGGGAAATGTTGTTAAGCATCTTTACCATATCATATGTATTGGATTGTCTGTATTAGGTATAATTTCATTGCTGTCAGAAGAAGATAAAAATGACAGAAAATCAAATATATTTGCTTGTAAAGATTATGTTCACCTAAATGCTCGGCCCTCAGCAACAGCCACAGTACCTTATGTGTGTCTTTGACAAAAACAACTGCAATGAAAGCACCAGTATTGATGCAATATTAGTCTAATTCCACCTGTAAAACAAATTAATACGCATCTTATAATATTTGAGAACCACTGTTACAAATGCATCATATTTATCAGTGCACATCTTATGACTTCTTCACTAGTGATATTCAAGTTAACCATGTCGGATACCAGAACATACTAATTTACTGATACTTCCCTAAAGCTGTACATTGATATGTGACACATAAAAATATTACATATTAAGTTAACTGTCATTGATCCCTTTTAGTGATTTGTCCTCCATGTTGACAACACCACACCTGTAACTGTAAAAAATAATGTCTGCAGGATAAGGCTCTGTCTCAAGTTTCCACTGTGAGGATGTCTCTC
Source organism: Poecilia latipinna (assembly GCF_001443285.1). Taxonomy (NCBI): domain Eukaryota; kingdom Metazoa; phylum Chordata; class Actinopteri; order Cyprinodontiformes; family Poeciliidae; genus Poecilia; species Poecilia latipinna. Next base: position 48,392 of record NW_015115149.1, on the reverse strand, counting down.
AAGGGGATAATGTTACCCTGGTAACAAAAGGTTCCTTCCACAAGAACACACTGTGAAAAGCAGGGACAAAGCTCCCAGCCATATAAAATTGCACACCTGTAAATCACATTACCAACGGCTGAAAGTAAAAAGTGCAGGGAATTTCCAATGAGAACATAAAAATACTTCAGTGATATGTTTTTGATGTAGGGATGGAAACAAATAATAGACTTACGATTTCAATGACTGAATAGTGGTTTATAAGGTTAAAATGAAATCCAGTTGATTAACTAATAACGTCCACTTAGACCACTTAGCGAAGCCAATTGGTAGTTGTGAGGCCGAGGAAAGTGAAACCATCCAAACAGAGTCCGGTGTGGGATGCAAAATTCGTTTTATGAGGTTCTGTTTTGAAATATAAACACCGACCAGCCCCTTAATTTATCATCATAGCACTCATTTAGCCGTGCAGCATCAACTTCTCAATTAAAAATGACTGATGAGTTAGAAAGGTGACGATGTGATGATGGAAAAGTGGAGGGAAAAATGATGCCAATAATCAAGGCTGATGGTGAGGAATGCTGAGGTAATGCACTTCAGCAGCAATCATACGTATGGAGCAATCATACCCACCTGCTGAGAGGCTATGGAAAGACACTAGTTAATTTTTACAAATGTAAATTAGATGCATTAAAAGTTGATTCTGCATACAACATGCTATTTTTGTTCCTTTTTTTATTTTATCTGTTTTTATTTTGAAGACTTATTGCCAGATTTGGGTAGCTAGGGAGCGTTGTTAACTAAACCTGTCCTCCACCAGTGAGCCATTGTAAAGCAGACTCTGTAACATTTAAACAGGGATAAATGTGCGTTACCATCTGGCAGTGTTTTTCAAACCTGCTGACTTCCTCTTGTACGGGTTTGTGGCCGACATTTACCTCCAGCATCACAGGCAGGAAATAAAGAGGTCATGTGACCTTTCACACTAGATGCATGAAATTGATATTGCTTAGAGTAGACACTCTATTATTTGATTTAAAAACTTCAATTAGTTTCTAAAAGCCAAAACAATTATTTTAGAGGTTCCAGAAGTTAGAAAAAATGTCTGGCAACAATTGTTGCCGGTGGGATTAAACGGGTTAATCCCACAGAATTATGATTCGTTGGATTTCAGCAGCACACAATGGCACCCTGAGGAGGTACTGTTCAAGTTTGGAGCAGAGCTTGGTCTAAAATGTTGATTGACAGTGAGCCGCAGGATTTAGAAACACTGCCAAAGGAATGTCAGGAAATGCTACACTGAAAACTTGTCAGATAGTTGCCAAGGAAACACTCAGATAAGGATTTTATCTGATTCAGTTAAAATCAGCTAATGATGTAGACCTATTTTATAGTTCTGAAACCTGCTACTGAAATCAGGGAGGATCTGTGTTAGGTAAATTGTATTATTATCAACTATTTGTTATACTGTTATAATGTTCTTACCTTATGTACTCTTATTTGTTTAGTCATATCTTCTAAGAAATGTTTTGTATTGCTAATCACTCTGATTTCCTTTCTCAGAGGGCCTCCTCCCTTTAGAGTGACAGCGCTCTCTGTGATTAGGGATCCTAAAGACAATAAAAAGAGAGGGGCAGGTAAATGTGCTTCAGAGCGGCAGAAGATCTGTAACTGAAAGCACATCTCTGACTGTTCTCCTCACGAGTATTCAGAATCTAACTTTCTCTTGTCTTTCCTGTGTTATTTAATCTGTGGTAATAGGTGTCAACTCTGACAATCTGAGACTAAACAAACTTTCCACAGTAGTTACATGCTTCTGAAAAGTTTGCATCTGTGAACATG